>NW_013665834.1:673808-701310 GCF_000517525.1 Limulus polyphemus | reverse complement strand
ATGGCATACAAAAATTAGACGTCTCTACATTTTTTAACAAAACAACCTCATCTAATAACGTCAAAACATGAGGAGTCGTCAACTTTTTGAAGGCCATAGATAGACCTAAAGAAAACGTTTTTAATTGTGTACCAGTTTAACGTTGAATAATATTTATGATCTTAACTTTATACACAAGTGCCAAAATACTATAAGCCTTACTGAATGTTTTGATATCATATTAATAGCAAAATGCAAGTTTCACAATTATTCATAGAGAAAATCAATGAATGAAAACAAATCAAATTCAGCAAACGTACGATAAAATACAGTACGCGTTGTATTTTTTTTTTACTTAAGTAAAGTGTATACAGTAAAAAAAATGATTCCCGTTATTATTGTACATGTGACTGTCTTAGAACTTTGGAACACTATGTTTTATTTTTCATTGTGTTTCAATAAAGCCAGCGCATATCCTTAATAATGCATAATCTTTATCATTAACACCTACCACATGAGCAAGCCCAGTACTTTTTACGTTTCAATAAAGACAGAACACATCTTTAATAATGCATAATCTTCACTACTAACACCTGCCACACGAGCCAGCTCAGTATCTTTTAGTACTGAGCCTAGGAAGGCGAACAGAGGGTCCTCCCAGAAACCGGTGATTTAGGGTTATTTATATAGATCTCGATTATGTAACTTGGTACAACGTCTAAAACGAAAAAAAAAAAAGAGAGAAAAAACTAAATGTTAATGAAAGTATTACATTATGACATATATATATGAAAGTATTACATTATGACATATATATGTATCAAGACGCACGGCAGTGTGTTGTGTAACCAAAACAACCCAAAAGACACACTGCGTATTATTGACAGGTGTTATAGTTTAGCAATTTCCCACTTTCTGTGGATCGGACTGTGGTAATCCAAACTATCACATATTTTCATTGAATGTGCTCTACTGGACCCTTACTTCATGCACCGAATTTCAAAACAATCCATTAAGAAATATTTTGCTTTACCAACCATTATGTCCCAAGTTGAACAAAAAACGCGGCTTAGCTAACTGATAAATGAATAGTTGCTGTAAAACTCTTATCAATGCTATAAGTGTACTACCAGTTTGGCCGCCAATTTTGATTTTCTTCCTTTAAGTCGCACATCCTTTTTCAGCCACACCTAAAGTGTTTTTGAGTAGATGACACAATGGTGGTACCCTACTAGGCATTATACATCCTTTTTATATTGACTCTTCATTGCCGAAACGGTATTTTTAATTTGAGAAACGCTAAGAAAATCATCTTGTAATGCATCGTGCATCTGCTTCAACTTCAACACTGCATCTTCGGCTGTACTGTGTTGTTAGTTTCACAAAATATTGAAACTAATTATTTGTTATATATGATTCCACCACCCCCTTTGAATATAACAATATTATTATGCCATTTTTTTAATTTTCACCCTCAATTCAGTAATCAATTGACGAATCTCCGATTTAGCTGGTATGTCAAATCCAATGCGATATCTTCGAATAATGTCTTCCCTCATCCGACAATTTACTCACAGTGACGTACTTGATGATGCCAGGTTAACCTGGTGAAACGTTGTACTTTCATTAAATTTTACTCTGTTTATCCGATTTATCAAGTTTACTTTTAATTCCGACAGAGTACTTCCTTTCATCGTAATAGAAAAATGATACTTGTTTAGGAATTTTTATTATAAAGCTCATTTGAATCACTGGGGTGTCATAGTTATTTTAATAATATTCTAATTGTTCATGATTTAACTACCATAAATTATGAAAACATAATTTTTATTATACTAAATGTCTAATATATCTGATTATGTAACTATTTACATACATTGTCTAATTACATATTATTATCAGTTGTTTCTGTTCTAGTTTTCATTACAGTATGATGGAATCTTAAAGCATGAACTCCTAGAAGTAATGGAAATGTCGTCTAGCAAAATCAGACGTTTTCTTGTTTCATTAAAATTCAGTCTTTGTTCCTATTTGAAAAGTTTTTGAATATCAAAGGAGTGAGAATAACGTGATAAACACGATAACATCTTATTATCGATAACAATGTTATATTACACATGTTCTAATACATTTTCTCTGTTTTTCAATGAAGATTTTGGTCTATGAATCACGCAGTGATAGATATGGTCAGTTAAACTTTGATGTTGATGTATTTCATAAATGGCCCGACGTGGCCAGGTGGTTAGGACGCTCGACTCGCAGTTTGCGAGTCGCGGGTTCGCATAATCTGCGGGTTGCGGGTTCGAGCTCCCGTCACACCAAACATGCACACCCTTTGAGCCGTAGGGGCGTTATTATGTGACGGCCAATCCCCTTATTCATTCGTAAAAGAGTAGCCCAAGAGTTGGCGGTGGGTGATGATGACTACCTGCCTTCCCTCTAGTCTTACACCGCTAAATTATGGACGACTAACGTAGATAGTCCTCGTGTAGCTCGTGTAACAAGTTTATTTCATAAATTAAGAAGAAGAAAGAAAAACAATGTAAAATTCCCTTCCGAAACATTAAGTACTAGTTCTCGTTGAAAACATGATGGGAATACAGTTTATGAAGACAGCCTCCTGTATTTAACATATTCGTGGTGTTTATTTACTGATAGTTTTACAAGATGTTTGGTATGGCTGTTTGTATACTATTGTTAATATCAATAATCTTGTTCATGTTTCTTCAAATTCTTGTAAAGCATATTGTTTCTAAGATTGTCTATAATAATGCCTTAGGGAAATGCATGTAAACAATATTTGAAAATGTATAGGATTTATAAATAGAATGAAAGTCACGTTTCACACTCGGCTTTCATAGTCTAACGCCAGAATTTCTGCTCCGCCTTAAGGCATACCCATAAAAGCACTTCCACATTTATGGCGTCAGTAAGAACAAAGTGCCTTTTATATTGTTATCAAGTTTCATAGAAATCCGACTGGAACTTCACTTTAGCTTCATTCTTTAACAAGTCCCTTACAGCATAGGTTGAAGTTTCACAATTCTTCCAAAGTTATGAATGGAGTTTTTTCTTTGCGTTTCGGCTATGTTGTATTATTTAGTAAGTTCCGACAGAATTTTATTTATTAAGTTCCTAAGATTTTCTGCTGAACTTCACTAATGAGTCATTTTATGCTCTAATTGAGACTTCACTACTTAAAAACCTTTTAGAAATTTTGACGAAGTTACACTATGAAATAAGTCTATAGTATTCTGACTTAATATCGACTACTAGAATAGATCCTCCGGAAATCCAGGTTTAATAACTTTTATGGTGTTTAGGTGAAGCTTTATGTTTTTATCAAGTCCTAGATAATTCTGGTTTAATGTACACTATTATTAAAGTTCTTATCAAGTTCTGCATTTTTCTGGCTCAGTATACACTATCATTAAAGTTTTTATCAACTCTTAGAATATTCTGGTTCAGTGTGCACTATCATTAGGGTTCTTATCAACTCTTAGAATATTCTGGTTCAGTGTGCACTATCATTATGGTTCTTATCAACTCTTAGAATATTCTGGTTCAGTGTGCACTATTATTAAGGTTCTTAATACGTTATAGAGTGTTCTGGTTTGATGTACACTATTATTAAAGTTTTTATCAACTCCTAAAGTATTTTGGTACACTATTATTAAGGTTGTTATCAAATCTTAGAATATTCTGGTCAAATGTAGAATATTATTAAAGCTTTTATCAACTCCTAGAGTACTGTGGTTCAGTGTACACTATCATTAAGGCTTTTATTAACTTCTGGAGTATTCTGGTTTAATGTATACGATTATCAAGTTCTCGATTATATGTTGGTTCAAAGTACACTATTATTAAGGTTTTCATTAAGTCCTAGATTGTTCTAGTACAACATACACTATTACCAAGTCTTAGATTAAATGTTGGTTCAACGTACTCTATTATCAAGCCTTAGATTAAATGTTGGTTCAACGTACTCTGTTATCAAGCCTTAGATTAAATGTTGGTTCAACGTACTCTATTATCAAGCCTTAGATTAAATGTTGGTTCAACGTACTCTATTATCAAGCCTTAGAGTAAATGTTGGTTCAACGTACTCTATTATCAAGCCTTAGATTAAATGTTGGTTCAACGTACTCTGTTATCAAGCCTTAGATTAAATGTTGGTTCAACGTACTCTATTATCAAGCCTTAGATTAAATGTTGGTTCAACGTACTCTATTATCAAGCCTTAGAGTAAATGTTGGTTCAACGTACTTTATTATCAAGTTCTAGAGTATATACTGCATGAATATACACTATTATCAAACCATAGAGTATATGTTGTTTCAATATATCCAGTTATTAATTATTTTAGTATTCCATCAGGAATTCTACTATTTAATAAGTTCTTTACAGTTCCGGGTGGAGCTCGTTATTGAGCTTTACTGTGTAGTTAACACCTTAGGTTTTAAGCTAACCTCCACCATTCAATCGTTTTTTGTACCGGCTGGGATTTCACTATTTGGTAAGTCCCCTATTTTATGGCTGGAAATTTACTCCTTAGAAAGTTCTCTGTGTTCCATCTGAAGCTTTATTATCTAGAACTTCAGTTATGAATAAATGCTTTAGTGATAAGGCAGAAGATTTGTTATATATGTATTTTAGCTGGAGCACTTTTGTCAATTAGTTTTTTAACTCTTTTGGCTGAACTTTCACATATTAATAAATCACTAAGCATTTGTTGAGACTTTACTCTATTGTGGGCCTCTTAGAGTCACAGCTAAGATTCTTAGGCTTTCAGGTAAATCTTCTTTTTTTATAAACCCCTTAGATTTTCGACTAAACTTCATTCTTATGTTCTAATTGGTCGTTCACTAATTTAAGAAGAATTTTATAGTTCGTTTTGGAGTTTAATTGTTTAGTAACCCCTATAATATTACAGTTGGAGTTTCATTTGTTTTATGTTATAGCATTCCGGACGAATTTGCACAGTTTAATTTATATTTCAGCCCACAGTTCTATTTTTTGTTGAGTCTCATAGTATTTTGCTTCACTATATAGGGAGTTATTAAAAGTCTCGATTGGATCTTTGTGATTGATTAATCTTTATAAGTTTTAGATCAGAAATTAATTATTTAAAATTTCAGCTGGATCTTCATTAGTTAGTAAGTTCCTTTAAAGTTTGATTATATCTATACTGTTTAGAAATCTTGTTTCACTAATTAATAAGTCTTTTAGTGTTCCAGCTGAGGATCCATTATATGATGAGTCCCTTAGTGTTATAAATACAGATTATGTATTTAATAAGTCTTTTAAGTTATACTGGTGTTTTATTCCTCTCTCAGTTATTGGTAAAAACTGTCTAGTCTCCTTGTTAATTTGGGCGAATGTCTCATCAATTGATTGGCGTTCTCATAATGAGTAACTTGACATCATGAATCTTCGACGTATCAAATTTACTAATATATTGATAATTAGCTGATGATATGTTAAGAAAATCCTTGAAACAAAATCGAAAAACGACTAAATGACGTTTTTAAAAATAATCACAGTGTCTCCTCAGTTCGACCTGATTCAGTGGTCAAACAAAAAAACAGAAATAACATTGTCGCCTCGGATCGAACTGACTGATTGGTCAAAGAATTAACAGTACTCACAGTATCTCCTCTTTTCGTGCTGACTCGGTGATCAAACAATTAACAGTAATCACAGTGTCTTCTAAGTTCGAGCTGACTCAGTGATCAAACAAAAAAAAACAGAAATAGCAGTGTCGCCTCGGATCGAGCTAACTGATTGGTCAAAAAATTAACAGTACTCACAGTATCTCCTCTTTTCGTGCTGACTCGATGATCAAACAATTAACAGTAATCACAGTGTCTTCTAAGTTCGAGCTGACTCAGTGGTCAAACAAAAAACAGAAATAACAGTGTCGCCTCGGATCGAGCTAACTGATTGGTCAAAGAATTAACATTACTCACAGTATCTCCTCTTTTCGTGCTGACTCGGTGATCAAACAATTAACAGTAATCACAGTGTCTTCTAAGTTCGAGCTGACTTAGTGGTCAAACAAAAAACAGTAATCACAGTGTCTCATCGGATCGAGCTGAGAAGTGTTTTTATGTTTCTGTGAAATAAAAGTGTTTCTGACTGTTCTTCTATGCTAAAATAGGTTCAGAATACACACACTGACATAGTCATTTAGAATATATCAACCTAATAATCCGAGCGAAGCTAAGTACTTTCGCTAGTTTATAAATTAAAGAAATTCATTTCCTATTGTTTATAAAGATAATGAGGGTTTTTTTCTAGCTTTCTGTTTTAATTCATACCTGTACACAGCGATTCAAAAACTTTTCATGTTAGAAGCTTCAAACAACTTAGTTTGCGATTATGTATATACAAATATACACCCCTTCTGGAAATAAATGCATAAAAGATATACATTTAATTCATTACATATTGGTGAATTAGTAACAAAAATCAGAGATAATCGCAAGCCGTTTTGTTTTCTATGTTATTCCCAAAAAGAGAAAAAAAAAAGTAGATTGTAACGAAGGAATGCAGTAAAGCCCAAAGTTCCATTACATGAAATTGCTATAACATTATGACCATGTGAAAAGTACCAAGAGATGGCGGCCAAAATGTTTTTGCTTTAATAACTTGTTTCAGGAGATTGAAGTAACTTTAAAGCTTATGCATAAACGATATATAATAATTTTACGTATATCATAGACGTTCAAAGTCTCCTAATAAACACTTATTGTAAACTTTTTCTTGTTTTGAAGGTTTTCTTTCACGTAAAATTTCATCAATTGCATGCACTTAGCGCAGCCCCATCTAGTTTTTTATGCTTATCTCTGAGACGTGTCATAACCAGTTTCGTCATAAATCTTTTTCGTTATTAACGAACCGAGTTTGTAGTGTTTTTATAACTACATACTTATATACATATTCTAGCTTCGTCTTTCCTACAGTTTAAAAACAAACAAAAACATTCAACAAAGTTTATTATTTATTTAAACATACTGTTCGCAAAACATAAATGAAATCCTACAGATTCCAGAGTCCTGTAACTATAAATATAATTCATAATTCATTTGGGCTGAGCATGGCCGGTTGGGGGATTGATGAGTTTAGGGTTTAAGACGTTGAACACATTTCACAGTTTCAGCTGTTATAAAGTTATAAAAGCGGCAGTCAATACCTATTAAGTTTTTAAAGAATCGTATAAAGTCCTTTGATCAGCGGAAGCTGCTTGCCAGCGCATAATTATTAAGGTACTGTTCAGGATGAAAAAATCAGTTCCATAAGCTATTCAAAAAATGCGAATTTTACTTGAGCCCATGAAAAACTATATTTTGCAGTTCTTCTGCTATATTTAATTAAAATTTCAAAGTGGTTATCTTTCCCAAGTATAACAATAATTGATTTTTCACAATGACAGACAGTTATTTTAATTGTTTTTCTAACTGTTTTTTGTCAATAATGCATTTCGAAGGTACACAAAAAATATTTATTATATGTTATACTGTCATATATAAAAAGTTTATTGAATGTATATCTGGTGGACACAAAGATTCAAGAAAATTCAAATAATTCAAAATGATAGCTGAATGACATCTGTATCCTAGTATAATATATATATATTACGTTTAAAGTTATTTATTACGATGTACAAAGTAGTTCAAAATATGTGACTTAAGAATTGAAAGTAGTACGACCTACGACCATAATATAATTCAGAGAATAAATCTGACCGCGAAAATTAACTGATAAATAATACATTGTGTAACTTCTTCAGTTTAGTATCGTCTCGTTGTTAACATTATCTTTGGTTTATAAAAGAAGCCAAAGACAGAAATTTAGAAGATCGAGCTTTTGGAACTGAACTGTTTATTCCCATCATACAAGTTTAAATACATCCGAAAGTCTACTAGCTGAAGAGCAGCCGGGAGCAGACGATATTTCATAATATTTCTAATGTTTTTCTGAATTTATATCTTTAGAAAGATAGCTATCGAGCTTACAGTTTGGAAGAAAATGTCTTAGACAGTTTTACAGCTTTACTAAAGACTTATGATCTGATTTATTATTTTACGTTACTATCTAAAATGTTTTTAGATTGTTTTGCAGCTTCATTGAAGATTTATGATCTGACTTATTATTTTATATTATTATCTAAAATGTTTCAGACTGTTTTACAGCCCCCCCCCCCAGCTAAACATCGTGTTTATATATTCATGGATAGGCACAGATAGCTCATTGTGTAGCTTTGTGCTTAAAAACACTTCCCCTGTGGGCAAAATGTAAGTTTACGAACTTACAACGAAACTATCCGGTGTTTGCTTCTCCGTGATGGACACAGCAGATAGCCCAAAGTAACTTTGCGCTAAAGCAAATCTTTTTACAACTTTATTAAAGACTTATGGTCTAAGTTATTATTTTACGTTATTATCTAAAATGTTTTATACTTTTCTACAGCTATATTAAAGACCTAGTATATTATTAATTTACATTATTATCTAAAATGTTTCGACTTTTCTACAGCTTTATTAAAGACTTATGGTCTAAGTTATTATGTTAGTTATTATCTAAAATGTTTACACATTTATACAGCTTTAAGACTTATGGTCTAAGTTATTAATTTACGTTATTGTAGAAAATGTTTTAGACTTTTCTACAGCTTTAGTAAAAATTTATGGTGTCTGACTTATGAAACTGAACTTGTGTTTTGATAGCGACGTTTTTGTATACATAAGTATTCTAGCTACGTTTTTCCTAGAGTTTTTTAAAAAATGTATTCAATAAAGTCTGTTATTAATTAAAAATATTTTCCCACAAAAATAAATGAAATACTACAGATCTTAAAGACCTTTAATTATAAATATAATTCATAATTTGTTTGGGCTTGGCGTGACGGGATAAGATCAATGAATTCAGGGTTTGAGACGTATATAAAAAGTTTATTTCATCTATATAAGCGAATGTTCAAATTGTAATAAGCAACTTTTAGACAAGTTCGAATGGTCCAAAATCAGATTTCCATACTGTAATGTGTTTCGTTAGTATTGATATAATGATATTTAGTGTTATATACATAAAAGTTGTTTGTTTTAGGTTTCGAATCGGTAAATCCATACTTGAACGATATGTACAAATTACTTTCAATTGAATCCAGAAACGCTGAGACAAAAAAAGAACAACTGACAGCTTCACAGCTCGCTTTTATTTATATGCCTTGAAAGGTCTGCATAAAAAGACACTTTTTTTTTGGCTTTTTTTTTCTTCTTCGATTTGTGTTTCCATCAGCAGGTGTAAAAGACTCTGAAAAGGCAGTAGTTACATTTATGGCTCAGAGAGACCGTTAATCTACTTATACAGAAATCCGATACTCTGGTTAAGACTTCTTTTTTAATCTAAACTATTTCCTTACAGATTCAAACCACGTAATGTAATCAAGCTATGTGAGCTTACTTGCACAAAAATATTCGGAGAGCATAGTAAAAAAACTCTCTAAACTTGCTGTACTGTGGTAAATACATGCAGATCACCAACGCTAGGGAGAAAGAACATTAATTTTATTGAGTGCTTTCTAATAAAAAAATAAGGCATCTGTTACAGAAGAGAATCATGGAGAACATAATCAATTTCAGTTTGAAAATTTTGAAAAATGAATTTTTGACGTAGAAAGAACGAGAATTTTTGAGTGATTAAAAACTAAGATTAAATGGAGTATCTGCTAAGTAACTATATTAAACACTGATAGATACCTCGAATAAATGGAGTATAAACTGTGTAATTATAACAAACACTGATAGATACCTCGAATAAATGGAGTATAAACTGTGTAATTATAACAAACACTGATAAGTATCTCGAATAAATGGATTATCTACTATGTAAATTTACTAAACAATAATAGGTACCTCTAATAAAAGAGAGTATCTACTATGTAACTATAATAAACACTGACAGGTACTTTTAATAAAAAGGAAGTGTCTACTATGTAACTATACTAAACACTGATAGGTACCTCTAATAAAAGAGAGTATCTACTATGTAACTATACTAAACACTGATAGGTACCTCTAATAAAGGAGAGTATCTACTATGTAACTATAATAAACACTGACAGGTACTTTTAATAAAAGGGAGTGTCTACTATGTAACTATACTAAACACTGATAGGTACCTCTAATAAAGGAGAGTATCTACTATGTAACTATAATAAACACTGACAGGTACTTTTAATAAAAGGGAGTGTCTACTATGTAACTATACTAAACACTGATAGGTACCTCTAATAAAAGAGAGTGTCTACTATGTAACTATACTAAACACTGATAGGTACCTCTAATAAAAGAGAGTATCTACTATGTAACTATAATAAACACTGACGGGTACTTTTAATAAAAGAGAGTATCTACCATGTAACTATACTAAACACTGATAGGTACCTCTAATAAAAGAGAGTATCTACTATGTAACTATATTAAACACTGATAGGTACCTCTAATAAAAGGGAGTGTCTACTATGTAACTATACTAAACAATAATGGGTACCTCGAATACAGAATACCGTGAATTGAGGCAGTGCCTACATTACTACACTAAATAGTAACAGATACCTGGAGTACAGAGAATATCTACGATACCGGACTAAAGAAATAGGTGACTCGAGTACAGAGGGCATCTTTGTTAACACACATAACATTAGTAAGTACCGCAGTACAGGGAGAGCTTAAGTTATTATACTAAATATTAATAGATATCTCGAATAAATGGAGTATCTACGTCACTACGCTAAGCATTGATAAGTATTATGAATACGTTAAGTATCTGCGATACTGAGCCAAATAATGCTAGATAACTCAAATACAGGGAGCATGTATCTTATTTTGAGTGTCTACATTACTTTGATAAACCTTCAGAAATGTTTAGAATAAAGAGTACTTTCTATATTCATGCCTCTAAGCCTTCAGAAATGTTTAGAATAAAGAGTACTTTCTATATTCATGCCTCTAAGCCGTCATTAGCTATTCTGATGTGATTTGTCTTTGATGAACAAAGATCCACCCGTCGAAAGCGTTCGAGCTATAGATTCGTCTATTTTTGTGTTAACTGGATTTTTTAACGTACATGTTTTCCTAACATTACGAATTAGTATGGTTATTATACTTAAAATCAAGAGTTTTGAAACAATAAGGTAAGAACTTAGTAATATTTTGAAACGTGTCTTTAAAAATTAGCAAGTTCTGACCATGATTCCGAAGATTCACGGTATTCAGACAGTTGCCGCAAAACTGTGTTTGTAGTCGTGGTTGCGCTATTAGAGTAACAGTCAAATCCGACGGTACTGTTGACTATCTGCATTCCATCTAGTCTATCTCCAGTTCTGGATTACGAACAGCTATGCAGTAGTAATCCTTGGAGGAGCTTTGCTCAAAAATGTTGAAACAAACAAACAAAAAATATTAAAATAATATAATTCTAAACATTTTTTAGAATGTAATTCGTTCGTCGTGTAATTTTGATAACATATAACCTATCATGTTCTAGATATAAGCATTGAAGTTGTTTTAATCTACTTAGTCGGTCTTTAAATAAATTTATTTGACTCAATTACATAAGCTACACTTACTTACTGCTCTATCCTAAATAGGTCCGGCATGGCCAGGTGGTTAGGGAGCTCGACTCATAATCTGCGGGTTGCGGGTTCGAGCTCCCGTCACACCAAACATGCACACCCTTTGAGCCGTAGGGGCGTTATTATGTGACGGCCAATCCCCTTATTCGTTCGTAAAAGAGTAGCCCAAGAGTTGGCGGTGGGTGATGATGACTACCTGCCTTCCCTCTAGTCTTACACCGCTAAATTATGGACGGCTAACGTAGATAGTCCTCGTGTAGCTTTGCGCGAAATTTAAAAAACAAAAAAACAAACAAACTATCCTAAATGTGTTGATCATTAAAACCCTCGCACTATATTATCTTACTGTAGTAAATATCTTGTATAATGTGGTTAGTATAATATAATTAAAGTTCTTAGTATGCTTTAAACTGTTTAATCTCAATGAACGTCCTAAAGGAAAGAGTTCACTTTACCCTGCGCATGCGTTTTTATCCTTATACATCTTTGTTGTTAATAGTAGAAATGTTATGAAACATGCTTGTTAAAGTACGTTAAGTATAGCTTATCACATTTGTACTGAAAACAATGTAATTTTCAGAGAAAGAAGGCGGCACTGATGTTAAACAAAGGGTAAATTCGCGTGTTTATTTAGAGAATAGTGAGAAATCATTGCCATGGACAAGAATATCAATTATGACATAATGCACTCAAGAAGTCTCCAGGGAATAACGCCTTTGTTATTTCACTTCAAGCTTTAGGGCGTAGTGATTGGTAAAGAGCCCTTGTTGTCAGACCTATCGGCATGCCACTGAGGAAGGCAGTAATTACTATCGAAACATTTAACTTCAGAGTTTCACAAATTGTGTTTTCAGCCCTGTTTCTCGTCACTTTGTTGATAATATTTCCAAACAAATCTTCTATAATAGAAATGTACAAGTACGTTAATCATAAATTGCTATTGCAAATACGAAAATCAAATTCTACATATAATCTCGTTCCTATCGCCACAGCTTTGTATATTGTTACATTACTTTATATTATTGCTCTCTATTAAACTGTATTTTGGTTCGTTGGTTGAGCGTGGCCCAGTGTTCGTGTCTTGCACCGTAATATCTATTATGTAACTATACTAAACACTGATAGGTATCTCGAATAGAAGGAGTGTCTATTATGTAACACTGATAGGTAGATTACATGTATGCCTCTCTTTTTTTTTATTGTATAATAGGTATATTTTAAGCTATATATTTCTCTTTATATAATATCCATTTACTAGGTCTATCTACTTTTCTTATCAAACCTATTTGATATGCTTCACTAGCTCCTCTTCAGTGATAAGTCTTCGAAAATAGAAAATCGAGTTTTGATGATTAAGATTAATAAGTTTTGAATTCTAAGTTATAAAAAACATCTATGCATGAAAACAAATAATTAAACATTAAAAGCTGAAAACCACATCAAATTTTATATAATCGTTACATTAGAAAGTCAAAGTAAAAACGAGATTAGAAATATATACACGTATATAATTTTAAGCCAATCAAGACCCGAACGTTCTCGATCATTTGTTTATAATTCTTTGGATATTTCTTATTCAGGAATAAAATATTTCATTCGTGAGGTTACACATTTTGTTGAAATTGAAGAAGCAGAAAAAACAATAAATAAAATAAATTTTGAAATAAATTTATTTTATATTTTAATTACAATCATGAAAAAAAATAGCAATGCATGTTCAGTTTTTTTTTTTTTGTAAAACATGGGACAATAAGAGAATTTTGAAGACTTAGGGCTAGATATCAATGTAAACGTACCCGTATAGTTTTTTATGCTAATATCACGCATTACTAACAGGTATTAATCATTTAGAAAACTGGCCTAATGTGGTTAGGAAATATAATGGAAATCTTTTTGTGGAGAATTCTAAAGTTTATTTTATTTCACTACCTTCTGACATTTGAACATAGTCTTACAATTTTTATTGTACATATATATATATTATACCAAAACATATAAATTTATAAAAAACAAATCAAAGTGGATATAAACAGAAAATAGTTTAAGTGACAACAAAAACGCATTTGAACATCAAACACTGTCAAATTTCTTAAACACGTTTAGTCATGTTTATTCAAGTTCATAAATCATAAGAACACTAAACATTAGCAAATTACTCAGCCATCTTTGTTCAAGTTCAGAAAATAGACGAACTATAAACATTAGCAAACTACTTAGCCATATTTATTCAAGCTCATAAATCATAAGAACATCAATCAGCAATCTTTGTTCAAGTTCAGAAACCATAAGAACACTAAACATTAGCAAACTACTTAGCCATGTTTGTTCAAGTTCACAAACCATACGAACACTAAATATTTGCGTATTGCCTAGCCATGTTTTTTTAAGTTCAGAAACTATAAAAACACCAAACATCAGCAAATTACTCTGCCATGTTAGTTCAAGCTCAAAAGCCAAAAGAGTATTACATATTGTTAAGTTACTTAGACATGTTTGTTCATGTTCAGAAACCATAGGAATACTAAACATTTGCAAACTGCTCAGCCATACTTCTTCAAGTCATTGCATTCGATCGATACCCTTATCCTCAAAGAATGTTTCAACCAAAATGGTACTGTTGAGTCGATATTAACATTCATTAAGTTGAAGTCAGAGAAAGTTGTAAAAAGGGTCGTAGAATTTGACCTCCATAACGTGTAGCATTAATGGTGCAATTCCAAAAAATACGGAAGTCGGTTTGTCCACAAATGCTTATCTCTGCACAAACATACCTCCACTATCACATGTGTCATATTTCAATATAAAAATAGACTGGAATTGGTTTCAGATTCCATTCAAATGAATATATGATTAATTTTAATCCCTTGAATGTATCACTGGAACCACTGCAGACTAGCGGCTTTATGGCTTGCTGTGAGATAACTACATCTCATTGGCTCTCTAGTATATATATATATATATACCAGTTATGTTATCCAGCTGTGTCTATGAACACTTTATTCCTTCTGAGAGCGGGTATCTTGTTTGAGCTGTAAATGGTAGTCTACTTAACTAGATATACGAGGAGCTATACCATTAGTGTGGAAGCGGTTCCACGTTCTGCTGACGACATTTGGGATAATGTGGATAAAACGTTTCGATACGACTGTTGGTTCTCCATGTAAGTGGAGCATGAAAATATTTTTTGAGGTCTAGCCAAATTTCACGAATAATTTAGAGCACTTTAAACAGTGTACTTCATTCAAAATGAAAACTGGGGAAGATTTTGTGAGATTACTATGTACATATAGATAGAATAAATTGAATGGTCAATAATTTGCATTTCAGATTATATGACTACTTGTCCAATGACTGATTTGTATAGGAATGAGCTAATGATGAAAGGTAATACCCATTATACCCGTAACTATAATATTGCCAATTTCAGTTGTCTTTTAATGGTATTGTGAAGTTTAGAAACCAACATAGTCCAAAAACTAAATATTCTCTCAAAAATATACCTAAGTTAAAATATTTTATGTTTTTGTCCATAAAATAAATATCGACATATGAAAGTGTAAAAAATTCTTTTTAGTTAAGTTTAAATTTTCAACTAAAACTGGTAAAAGACAGAAAAAGTTACGTTTTTGGGAGAAATCATGCTTTTAGAATTAATTATATTTATTCATGAGGCAGTTGCCATAACTTATGCATGAGCTTACGTTGGTCTTCCGATGTGTTCTTGTAAGCTCAAAAGTTATATACCCTTCACAAATTTATATTGTCCCTTTTCTACTTAGTTGTGTTATTCAGAATTGCCCTAAACTCCGATCTGTAATAAAACATCACGTTAAAGTGTTACACTAGTATCTACGTTCTATATGAGAAATACACTGGATTATTTTTAGTTGATTTTCGGTGATAAATAAAATATTTTGATTTTTGTGTTGAGTCACTATGCTGAAATTAAGGCTTTAATTAACTTAAACTGACACTTAAGTTACTTCTTGTGGTGTTGTTCTTTCGTGTAAACAAAGCAATTCTAAATATACCTAACATTAAATACTTTTTAAACTGAAACTTTTAGAAAATCGACTAAAACCTTAGCACGTGGTTTCCAAACAGGATGACGTATATGCAACTACTTTGTGAGCCAAATGTGAGTAGAATGTCGTATGGCGATGGTTGTATAGGCGACGATCAGTCTTACAGAGCGGTGGTTGTATAGGCGATGATCAGTCTTACAGAGCGGTGGTTGTATAGGCGACGATCAGTCTTACAGAGCGGTGGTTGTATAGGCGACGATCAGTCTTACAGGACACATAATACCCTGTTTTGGTGATTTATAAACTGACAATAGCAAATTGAACTGAGCTGTATTTTGGATAGGTGTGGCCTTCTGGTTAGTGTACCGGATTATGGGTCCAAGGGTCTACGACTTGCATCCAGTTGCAACAAGGAAAAATCGTGCTGCACCTTGGGACACTGATACATTATAAGAGTAACACTCAAATCAATTCAAATAGCCCAAGAGGTAGCAGTAGGTACTGTTGACTAGCTACATTAAGGACGGATAGTGCAAACACGCCTTTCATTCTGTACTGAACTGAATTACAAAGGATTAAGCAAGTTATATTAAAACGATCATCGCAACAACCACAGCCGATATAAAGTAGCGGGACAATGGTGTGTATCAGAACTACACATTGATATTGTTTGGGTTTCGTGTGTAGTGTGATCTTTAGGAAAATTTATCGATTTTGGAACATGAATGTAACATATTGGTACACTGAGATCATAAAGATATGTTTAGACCAGGGATTTAGAACATCGAAAATTGGAATATCCCTTGCATTTAATGACATCGAAAAACAAATTAATGTAGATCTATTTACACGGCTCTGTAACAGGCGTGTATCAACAAACAGAAATGTCAATGGCAAAGGTGTTTCAGGCGTACGCAACATAATAATAATAATAAAAAATATCTTTGTCTGGATAAGCAACAGAAGTCACGTGTACACAAGATGCTTCCACTACAAATCCGTTGAACCATCGCATACTTTAAGCATACGAATACATACTAGTCAAATCGGACTATTTAAACTGGCATTGAAAACACATCGTCCTCGTACATGTGCTTTGGCCGTGACAGCCTTATGACGACAAATCCGTTCAACCGTCGCATACTTTAAGCATACGAATACATACTAGTCAAATCGGACTATTTAAACTGGCATTGAAAACACATCGTCCTCGTACATGTGCTTTGGCCGTGACAGCCTTATGACAGGACCTTGTGCAATGAAAACTACACTGCAGAGTCATTACCAAGATGTACAGTCGTCAGATAAAGCACGATCGGATGTGATGACATTGACTGGTGAGGCTCCAAAATCGTTTGAAATAACATATTCAGTCTTTGTATGTTCATAAATATTTGATTTATTTTTCATTTTGTGGTTGTAATTTGCAAGAAAAAAGTTTTTTTTTAGAATTTGCCTTTGACAGTCTTATAAATGTATACTAACCAATTATTAAGTATAAAATTATAATAATACATAAGAAGGTTGATAAGACTAAGAGTCAGATATCTGATGATAAGGAAGAAAAATATTGCAACTTTAAAGTATAAAGCGTTTATACTTTTGTATAAAAGAACAACGTAATTAATTTGTAAATAAATTCCTGTTTACGTGTTTGAATAATAAATGAACTAAGACTTTAATGCCACTTTTAGTGTTAAAGGTAACAGAGCAGAGTCATATCTTTAATGTCACTTTTAGTGTTAAATGTAAAAAAATCGTGGCCTTTGTTTCCTTGATGAGGAAGACATTTTGGACTCTTATTCACGAGGAATCTAAAAGAAGCTATTCTCAACATAGCTGAAAATTAAACCCGACATCACTAAGCAGCAAGTTAACAGGAGGTGAAATCTAAAAAAAAAAAGTAAAAAATATTGCTATCAATTAATTAATCGAATAAGAACATAATCCCAGATATGTCTAATTAACAAAACAGCAAAGGTGTGAAATATAGCGGATTTTTTTTTTGACATGAAACTATCATAAGCTAATCTCTACAGTTATATAAACAACAACTCATCAAAATGATCAGAAAAGCTAAACTGTTAGTTCTGTTATGTTGATAAATGTAATAATTAGAAAATTAATTTTGAGAATAAGTTTTAAGAAAGTACAGATAAGAATAGGATATCTAAGATATCATTCTGGTAAACGAAGAAAACTTTCACCATCTTATCATCCCCTATATCATTTCACACCAAATGTGCGTAAAAATGAGGTTCAGATCTATATGTGTCAGCATCAAACCACTGTTCTGAAGACTTTTCTTTTATGACAAAAACCCCTTTGGCTAAGCCGAACTTGTGACATTCAAAAGTCTATCGCTGGAGCTATTTGTATGCAGCATGAAAAGGTAAATATTATGGTGTAAATTGTTCAAGCTGCTGAAGCCAAATATGCGATGAAATTCACGTTTGACTGCTGACACTATTTTTCACAGTCCCATTAGCCCATTACAGATTTCAAACCAACCGGTGTGTAATAATGACATTTCAAAGCTATCGTTTGTCTTCCACACGTTACTGTTCAGCAGGCCTTTCCGCACGATAGCAGATCTTTTGTGGGAAGTCACTCGTGGAATGTCAACGAAAAATTTTACAACTTTAACAAAAATTCATTGATTTTGCTCAGGATCTTGATTTTTTGAATATTTCAAACAATAGACAATCACTATACGATTTCACATCCTAAGAGTGACGTAATATCACACAAGCTATGTATCTATGGATCACACTTCGCTAGCGTAACTGTTATATACCGTATGAACTTATATCTCATATGTGATTGTTCTAAATAACATTTCGACTGAGGTTTTATGTGTTGCGTGCCTAGCCTACACGTTAAACGCTGGTATTTCGCGATAGGCCTCTTCGTCAGGGTGGTCGTCAGACAACACGTGCAGATGAAATGATATTATATAAGATATATATAAGATATGAACTGATATCTTTGATAGAAACTAATACGAATTTTCCACGGTGTGTTACTGTTCGTCCCCGCAAAATTTCTGCAATTTTACATTTATGTGATACTGACTATACTTAAATTGTTAAGGTTTAATTATTGTATAAATAGACGGTTAGGCAGACAAGCAGATAACATTTGTTTGTTTGTTAGTTGTTAAGCACAAAGCTACTCAATGGGTTATCTGTGCTGTCCACACCACGGGTATCGAAACCCGATGTTTAACGTTATATGTCCAGAGACTTTCCGCTGAGCCACTGGGGAGGGGGGGGGCGGCAGATAGAGAGATGAAAAGATAAAAGTTGGTATGAATATCAGTCTCTATTTTAATATATTCTAGAATCACCAAAAATGCAGATATACTAATAATATTATTACAGTATTATATAAAATTATTTACTTAACTCCGATAGTTCAGTATAAGAAAAACAACAAATTCATTTGTTTTTTAGCCTCTTTCAGAATTATGGGCGAAGTCATAAGTCATCTCTGATTTTGAACTAATATACTAGCACGAAGTTAACAGCATTAACTATCAACTCTTGTCTGACCAACAAGGTGGATTTGATCGCATGCATGGCTCCAAATCGAGGAGCGCGTTTTTTTGCGGCTGAACCCTTGGGTTCACTGTCCGACCACAACTAATCCAACAACTAAAAAAAAAATGACACGATAATCCTTGAATCTGTTCGCCGAAACCTATTTATTAATAATGCATTATACCAAAATGTAATGAGTTCTTGAAATAAACATCTGTTGAATTTATTTTAGTTGTTGTTGGTTTTAACGGAAATTTAAACCGCGGGAACTTGAACCCCGGATTTTAGCATTCTACTTGCGTAGATCAAGCGTGGGACATTAGTTTTAGTTAAGCTGCTCGTTGTTTGTGTGTTTTGATACGGTGTACTTAAAAAAATTAAATAAACTTCTGGTGTTCCACAAATGCAAACATATTCTTATTTAAATTTATTTGTTAAAATTTTCATAGTAACAATATGCATTTGCACGTAACTTTTCTACTGAATTGTAGCTGTTATTATCTGATTCTGAATTTAATATTAAAAACCACCTTATTTTCGCTTGTTCTCACATGGCACAGTTTTGGTAGAAGCTATTTTACTAAAGTTTGTGTGACTCTGCAAGTGTTTTTAAACAAATACTTAAAAATTATAATGAGTTTGATGAATTTATATTAATAACGTAGTTTCATGACACGATTTGAAGCTTCTGTTCATTTGTTCGGTAGTGTATGTAGTATCTAGGTGATAAACGTATTGAATTTATGAAAAGTTTCTGAGATACGACGTAATGTTATCGACTTTTTCGGGCTGGTTTAATTTCTTTTCAAGCTGAAGTTAAGTGCTGCCATCTATGTGGCAACTAAGGAAGCTAAATATTATTCTCTTACTACAATATTTGAATAGCAAATTGCAATGAATCAAAATAAATTCATAGGTTGTTATTGTTGACTTAGATTGATTATTATATATTGCCATAAAAACAAAATCTATTATAGTTTCATTTACTTTGGCAAAAATAATTATTTCTTTAAATATTATTATATTAATAAGTTATTGCTTTGCTTCGGAAAATGTATAACGCATTTTTAGATGCCTCTATTTACACATTTATTAAAACATAAAGAATGCCTTTTATGCAATTGGCAAAAACAATCAGATAAATTGAAGCTGCTTCTTTGTGCATATCTAGTTGTAAAAATCAGAATTCAAGGAGCGCAATAAGAATGATTTAGTGAGAATTTTGAATTTTCCGTTGTTATTCAGATTTTAGAAAGGAAAATTATCAATGCTTTTGATAAATTGTTATTTGATTTCAAGCTCGAATAAAACACGAAGCTTATAATCGTGTCTTTCTTATTTATTCATCATTGTGTTAAATATTCAAATGAGCAGCTGAAGAGCTAATAGAAGCCCTATCTTTTATTATTAAATATTAAAAGAATAAATATAACATATTCTTTTAGAAACACATTACTATCTCATGCATTTGACACCTTTTTTTTTTCCTTCGATAAATGAATGTACTGGATACTTGCTTATGAATCCTCTAGATGGCAGCAGCCAGAGTAAAAGTTAAAATATTTAAAGCACATTTATATTAATCTCCAGTACACTGGTAGGACAATTATATGGAACGCATACCTTCTATGACGAGTTACTTTATTGTTTTGATTTGAACTTTAGGTATTAGTTCTTTAAAGGTTTGACAAATTATCGTGGGCTAGTGTCTTACCTGAAAATTAACTATTATGCATTGAATAGTTAATAATTGTAAGGACTTATAAGTGAAAACAAAGAATAGCATAAGAACATATCAATCATAGTTGACCTGCCAAACAAGAGAAAAATGCTTAAAAATGGTTTTGATGACATTTTTTGTTAAAAGCAGGCGTACATCGTAGATCAACTCTGTATAGGATGGGGATTAGGGGGGAGGGTGGATCCCATTTTACCTTTAAGGTTATTTTCAAGATCATCCAGGTTAAATAAGGTAAATTTGGGAAAATATTGAAATAGTGGTGTAGAAGTCAAAGCTATTCAGCAAAAAAAGAAGAAAACAATAATGAAGTAATTTAAAATACAATGTCACAGAGAAATTTAGTCTAAATTAGGCCACCAGGTGACCTAATTAAAACAATATGCCTATAGTGCACATATATCGGCTTTGTTTATTCGGGTTGATAGATAAATCGCAGGTCAACTATAAAGTTATCACACGATGTTTGACAACCGTTTTTCTAAAAGTGTTTCGCGTCATCGACATAAGTTTGACAATTAAGAATGAAAACAGATATTCCTCAGTCTGAAATTTTAAATCTCTCTATAACCAATTTCTCCTTCTTTTTTACAATAATGTTCCGCTTAAGAACGATCTCAACAGAAAAAGAATTGATTTTTGCAATAACTGCCTTATTTCAAACTATCTTGATACAGAACCTTTGATGCCTATTGTCGAAACAATGCCTTACACATGAAACCCCGTATACATAAAAACAATATCACAACATTTTTATATAATTATTGGGTTTCCATTTTAGGATTATTTTATGCGCACGCTAGGCTATCATAAAACTCAACGAAAATATATTGAAAGTAAATAATATAACTTTAAAAAATATTTTGCTCAAATAACAGAGATACTGATATGATTAGTGAGGATTAGATGTGTTTCGGCGTTCAAAACAATCCCAATCTGGTTAAAGTATTTGTAAAATAGACGTCTGAGATTTTCGAAAAGTGATATTCTAACATCCCAAAGAATGAAAGTAAAAAATAAAACATATTTCACTGTAATAACAGAGATACTGATATGATTAGTGAGGATTAGATGTGTTTCGGCGTTCAAAACAATCCCAATCTGGTTAAAGTATTTGTAAAATAGACGTCTGAGATTTTCGAAAAGTGATATTCTAACATCCCAAAGAATGAAAGTAAAAAATAAAACATATTTCACTGTAATAACAGAAATACTGATATAGTTAGTAAGGATTAGATGTGTTTCGGCGTTCAAAACAATCCCAATCTGGTTAAAGTATTTGTAAAATAGACGTCTGAGATTTTCGAAAAGTAATATTCTAACATCCCATAGAATGAAAGTAAAAAATAAAACATATTTCACTGTAATAACAGAAATACTGATATAGTTAGTGAGGATTAGATGTGTTTCGGCGTTCAAAACAATCCCAATCTGGTTAAAGTATTTGTAAAATAGACGTCTGAGATTTTAGAAAAGTAATATTCTAACATCCCATAGAATGAAAGTAAAAAATAAAACATATTTCACTGTAATAACAGAAATACTGATATAGTTAGTGAGGATTAGATGTGTTTTAGCGATCAACATATTTAATCATCACTAACTATATTTCTTATTCATAGGTTGCCTCTGTTACCCTTAAACTGTTAATTCAACAAATGCCCTGTAGGGAATTTTTATTGAACCGTTATCAGCTGTTATTATTAATCATAGGTCAAATACTAAACAAGAAATGTTAACAGATCTTACCTGATCATAAGAACATAACATGAGAATGTTACAGTATTCTGTATCATAATAATTTACATGAGAATATTAAAATATCTTTTATCATAACAAGTTTACTTGAGAGTGTTACAATATGACATGCATTTTAATTATAAAATTACAGACGAAGGCCATGATATTTCTCACATTACTCTTTTATCATAATAGGAATTTCAGAACTATACAGCATGCGAATAAGTCTTAACGTTCTTTGTTGTTTTCGTTGCGAAAAGCACAACAAATTATCTGCATACTGTTCTCCACGAGGAATTCAACCCCGAGTTTTAGCGTTGTAAGTTCGTAAAAGTACTGCTATCTCACCGGAAGACAAGTCTTAAAACCATAAAAGATTGTTAAAAGTCTTTGCGGTATACAAAGAAAGCTACCACGTGAGCAAACACATTTAACACGTTACCAGAATTAAATTTAAATAAGCTTTTATGTATTAGTTCCAAAATATCGTTTTTATTTTATTTCGATCCCCGACAAGCTATAAATTAATATAAAAGAATGGATACGTTGTTTGCAGTTGTACGAAAAATTACTTATGAATCCTCAAGAGAAAATGTAAAAGCGTTATTATGAAGCATGTGTTAGTTTCGAATAATTACTAAACATTAACTAAGAATCATTGTGCTCTAAGTGTGGAAAATTTCATTGAACATAATGTGCAGAGAACATATTATACCATGTACTAAAGTAAACTCATTATATCACCACTGTTAAATTTCGATATTTTTAAATATTTTGCTTAATATGCTGTCTCGAAGATTAACTGCTTAGTATTCCTAAACATCTCAGCAGGAATTTAAGAATAGCAAAGGATTAGATTTGAAAACAACAACTCATATTTAAGGATGTAAAATCGTGTTATGTATCGTGCTACACAACAATAATAAAAACGTATTTAATAAATGTTGCTCTAAAAAGTTATAAATTTTTATAAATGTTGCTGTAAAAAGTTATAAATGTTTTATTTTTATATACATACATGTTGTATTTTTAAAATTTTTTACTTACTAATGTTATTGATTATTTTAATAATACGTGAAATGACTAATGCCAGTTTATCTTACTTCTTTTAAAGCATTTATCCATAGAAAACCTATTTTCAGTAATAATGGCTGGAGACGGCTTGAATGGGTAATGAAGAAAAGCTTTAATACACCAGCAAATGTACTACGTTTCGACAAGGTTTTGTCATCATCAGTAAGTTGGGCGACATTATTCACATTTGTAATCCCAGCTACTTGAAATGTCAGTGTTTTTTTGTTTGTAGGTAAGCACAAAGCTACACAATGGGCTATCTGTGCTCTGTCCGCTACGGGTATCGAAACCTGGTTTCTAGCGTTGTAAGTCCGTAGTGCCACTTGGGGACCGAGCTGTCAGTGCTGACAGGAAAATATATTAATATGATCAGATGGTTAGAGGTCTAAATCACTGCCCGTATTGGGAGAGTTGTGGCACTTATAACCAACATTTGTCAGTTGGGATTTATTAGAATACATGTAAATGTCAAAATACAATATCAGTGTGATTATATCAAACCGAATATAAGTTTAAATAATGGGATTTAGTATGATATCAGCGTGACTATATCCAACCGTGGATAAGTGTAAGTAACGGGATTTAGTATGATATTATATCAAACAGAGGATAAGTGTAAGTAACGGGATTTAGTATGATATTATATAAAACTGAGGATAAGTGTAAGTAACGGAATTTAGTATGATATTATATCAAACTGAGGATAAGTGTAAGTAACGGGATTTAGTGTGATATTATATCAAACTGAGGATAAGTGTAAGTAACGGGATTTAGTATGATATTATATGAAACAGAGGATAAGTGTAAGTAACGGGATTTAGTATGATATTATATGAAACAGAGGATAAGTTTAAATAATGGGATGTGGTACAATATCAGCGTGACTATATCCAACCGTGGATAAGTGTAAGTAACGGGATTTAGTATGATATTATATCAAACTGAGGATAAGTGGCAAAGTTCCCCGTGAGATGTCAAAGTTTTTTGTTTCCTTATGACGCAAGTACAGCTTGCAGTTAATGAATATATTCACCATCAAAGAGAGTGTTCCTCGGGCGAGAGACAACAAGAAGACATATTCTAGGAAAAATGTTCGAAGAATGTAGAGTGTGATTTGAACATATTCTATAAATTTGAAAGATAACCTCAATTTAAGGAAACTGTTAACTTTAATAATGAGATTATAGTAAGATGTTTAAATGTTATAACGTGAGCCTAGTTTTATTTTTAGTTAATTATTTTATTTATTTCATTTCTAGGTTTTATGTTAATAGTCTTAATTTTTTCTATTTCTGATATATATCTGATAAATGACCATTAGCTCGAAAAACCGGTTTCTAGCGGTATAACATTTTATTAGAACGCTTCGAACAAAGTTGGTATTCATATTAGAACCATTTTTTTTCCATTATGTAGGTGTATGTAAACATGGGAAACTGGGTATACTTGTGTATTATAATAACAAATTGGGTGGTATCTTGGGTAATGAAAGTTTTCGTCATCAGAAATATAGCACACAAATCTGTGGCGCTACTCTTTCTTAGTCATCAGTAACAAATGTAAACAGTGGCAAGAATAATGAGGCCTATGTCAGAAGATAATGAGTTAAGTAACACCGTGGGGGATTATACGAAATCAGCGGTATCATGTAAACCATTTGTTAGTTGATGTTTATGTAGCATTATTTTGCAATTTTGTTTTTAATATGATGGCTTGAATTTAACCCGAGAAACACGATGACTGGTTCTTTTGTATGTAGGGGCATGTTTTGTGTAATTGTAATTACTTGGTAATTTTCTTACTTTTTAGTTAATAAATTCACTGTCGTAAACGTAATGTTGACCAATTAGTGTATTTAAAACTGCCTATACGTGTTAAAAGAATTGTATGTGTATCAAGTTTGGTAGAGTATTGAAACTATGGTAAAGTATCACTTGATTCGTGTATCAAATTTAGTAGAGTATTGAAACTGTGGTAAAGTTTCACTTGATTCGTGTATCAAATTTAGTAGAGTATTGAAACTGTGGTAAAGTATCACTTGATTCGTGTATCAAGTTTAGTAGAGTATTGAAACTATAGTAAAGTATCACTTGATTCGTGTATCAAGTTTAGTAGAGTATTGAAACTGTGGTAAAGTATCACTTGATTCGTGTATCAAGTTTAGTAGAGTATTGAAACTGTGGTAAAGTATCACTTGATTCGTGTATCAAGTTTAGTAGAGTATTGAAACCATGGTAAAGTATCACTTGATTCGTGTATCAAATTTAGTAGAGTAATGAAACTGTGGTAAAGACGCTTAAAGATGACATGTTTGTTTCAAGGTCGTATAACAGATGTTTTGGTTTAAGGAACTTTTTTAGCTTACTTCTGCCTTGAAAATTGTAGAGGAGGGGAGGATTTTTCATAAAGCGAGAAAAGACCTTAATCAGCAAAAGGAGCTACGAGTAAGACAATAATAGAATGAGTGAGAGAATTTAACTTTGTCGTAGATATTAACTCTGTTTTTACGCAGTGAAATTGAGAGGGAGTAAATCCCGGTATATAGATTGCAACAAAGGATCAGGAAGCATTTCTACGCCGTTGTTATAGGGGTTTTAATAATAGAGAGTAAATGTGTTTTAGCGTTTTCATTGTATCTCGAGCTAAAGTGTACTTCTAGATAAATATATTTCATTTGAAAAAAATAATTACAAATCAGAGATCGCCCTCTTTTGAATGTAATTCTGGCTTACAATTCAAGTGTTTATTCCTGTTATATCAAAATCTTCCTCTTTTTTTGTTAATAGCTTTCGCGTATTTCTAGCTATTAATTTAAAGAATTATTCAGTAAAGTTAGTTTTAGATAGCGTACGCTTTTAGCCTTGTCTACTTAAAGAGGCACTGTAACTAACTAACTTTTAAATTGGAGGATAATTAAACACAATTCAAACCGTTTCTTATTAGTTCTACTTTAACGCACTTAAATACAAGTACGTTGGATTTGTGTTGGCGTTGTCTAACGTGATAGAATTTCAAATGGTTTGAAATTGAGTTAGATGATAATTAAAATTTAGTAGTTAAATTGTACTTTAGATTTAGTAGTTAAGTAAAAGCCGATATATAGTCAGTTTATGATATTTGCCAACAAGATTAATACACAGTTTTCTTTTTTACCACAAATATGTTTTAATATACACACCACAGTACAATTTACAATAATGGTTATTACAAACAATGATTTATAAACAAAAGTTTCACAAACTTACAAGCAATATAAAGTCTTCTTTCTAGTCTGGAACTGTCTTAATATCTTATCGAGGCTTCACGATGAGCGAGTTAATTTCGAGTTGACGTAGGGACAATTCACTTAACAGGAAGCTAGCTAGCCCTGTAGTCTTCACTGTTCATACGCCTATTAGAGATTGAGTTTCCACCGATGACGTTAGGTAATGTTTTCGTAAAAGTATTAATGTCCGATGTGAATCCACTGAAATTAAGTGGTTGTAATGTTCGAAATTTATAACTATTCCCGGTCAAATATCTGAAGTTTTCCGATTGATAAGCGATAACAATCACAGTTATAGCTTCTGAAGTTTATAGCACATTGACTAGAGCGAAGTAATAATAGATACTCTCTTTTTTTGGCGCGGCGCATTGGTTATATCTATAGGCATGTGGAGGTTTTCTAGAAATTTCAGTTTTATGTAACAATACTGAGCTACATTTCAGAGTTTACGTACATACATATATTGTTGATTCTTACTCTCGAGAATCGTCTACATCTTTG
>NW_013665834.1:649730-672957 GCF_000517525.1 Limulus polyphemus | reverse complement strand
ATCGTCTACAACTTAGGAGAATAGGTGAGAGTTTCGCAATACATATTTAACAGTATAAGCTATGTATGTTTCTAAATATAAGTTTAATCTAAACAAACGTTGCTATTAAAATAAATATATAATAACAAATTCGTTACAGGACTCTTGTCGGTTTATCAAAGTTACTACAGTACTATGCAATGAATTTCTCAATTTGTTAGGTTTCAGGTCCATCACATACGTTAGTATTATAACTATTAAATATATCACTTTATGATAGCGCAGACTTACGTGATTTGAGATTTACTATTTATGATACTTTGTGTAAGTACAGGTTAGTTTTAGGATGAGTAAAGTATATTTGTAAAATCTTTATATGATTATGATATTGTTTTTGTGTGTTATTTATTGTGCTGCTCCATATCTCAGATATTGAGGTTAAGTGAGGTATTTTATACTTCTCAAGAATTTTGCTTTATGTGAAAAATATAACTTTATTTTATGCTATCGCAATAAACAAAACCGATTAATAATTGCAATTATAAAAAGAAACACACACAAAAAAACGAAATTTCTATTGACAAATTTGCTAATCAAATTTGTTCGCTGAATGTGTCAAAATAAAGAAGTTTATTTACATGAAATGATTTATTTCATAAGCCAGTTGGAAATATATCTCTTAACTTGACATTAAGTAACTAAATGTTTGGATAATTGATAAAAGTTTGTGTATTTGCTTGTTAAATAACAGAATTGGAAACGTGGAAAAGCATAAGACCGTTATTACATAGTTTGAAGCCGGAAGGCTTAGTACATGCCCTCTAATCCAATAGATTGTTTCTTTAAGTGTAATGTATGTGAGATATGTATATGTATATACATATATATATATCATAATATTCGCCAGAAAGCTTATCCCTGGAGTGGAAATTTTGAAAGCGTATAATTAATAAAACTATGAATGTCTGTACTGTCTATGCAGAGAGTTTATCGTTATTCCCCTTGCTAGATCACGCGATTAAACTTGAACTATTTAAATTGTCATCTCCCAAGTCACAAGAAGCAAACAAGTTAATATTAGGTCATTAAAACATTAATACTGATGCTTAACTTGTCCAACCACTTCGACAATAAACATTTATTGTTAATGTTTGATACACATCATTAAAAAATAAAGCTATTACACTATGATGGAACACTTTCATTAAGAACAGTTAAATCTCTGTTGAACAGTTGTTGGGAGCTTAGAGAGGTGACTGCTACTCCGTAAGATTAGGTAGTTAGCTTTCTGTTGCATGATAATCTAAGTTAATTTAGTAATTTGATGGCACATCTGTAGATAGTATCTACTTACTTTTCGCTCTTCCTAAAAATTTCACGACTATAAAATTCTGAACTTGCATATTCTTGGTGTTAGGATTTAAGTACTTTTTGAAATTACAGCGTTTGAAGATTGTTTGTTGTTAAGCGCAAAGCTAAACAATGGGATATCTGCCCACTGCGAATTTCGAAACAGGATCGTTATAAGCCCTCAGTCTTCAACAAGTAAACAAACAAAAAACTTCGGACTAAAGTGCATAAATCAAACGTTGAGCAAACATATAATTACGATCTTTTTAGGACCAGTGATCGTTCATTTAAAGTTAGTGATATCTAAATTTATCCTGTATACTCTTCAATGTTTAAGAGTACTGCATTGTACTTTTCAACTATTGAAATTTTTAAACAAAACACGTCTGTCAAAGCTCCATCTGTGGTTGAAATTTAGATCTTAAATCAATTTTTAAGTAACACCAGAGGCCTAACCCTTTGCTAATGTTGTTTAATATTAGCCTTTATATTCGGAAGACATAAATAATTATCTTAAGTTTGTAAGTATGTAGTTGAATAAACTGAGTAATATTTCATATCATTGGAGCTAGGTCTAATTTAGTAATTTCTTGAAAGTCACTTTTAAAATAAATTAATTCTAGTAATTTTTTTTATCTTTTTCGATCGAACTATATAAGTAACAAAAACTTCAAGTAGAAATTATTCATATTTCTGATTCACAGTTGACTGTTATTAGCTAACTTATAAAATGTCATCAGAGTTTTCTCTTCATTTGATGACTTTCTTAATTACGTCATAAAACGTTACAGAAGATTCCGTCCTTATTTGATTTACTTGAGAAATGAAATTAGAATTGTTGGTCCTATTTGACGCTGTTGTTGATTGATTCATAAAACTTCATCACAGTTGTTACCTATATTTGACGCTAATGTTATTAACTCATAAATTATATAAGATTAACTCATTAACGTTCATTAGATATTTTCGTCCATATTTTATGCTATTATAAAATTTCATTAAATATTAGATGTCATTGTTAATATAACTTGGCAGAAGTTTTAATCCTTCTTAATGTCGTTTCAGTAAAAAATGGATTTAATATCATAAGTTGATGATTTCATCGTTTAACCTTCATCGTTCATCGTCAATTTTAAACCGAAGACGTTTCTTAAATTTTGTTAAACTTGAATCCAAGATGATTCAAAAATAGTATTTTTCGGGTGGCTGAACGTGGATATATTATGTGTATTTTTCGTGTAGGTGAACGTGGAAACATATTATGTAATTTCGCGTAGCTGGACGTGAATACATTCTGTGTATTTTTCGTGTAGTTGAACGTGGATACGTTGTAGCGAATTTGTTGTTATATATTTATTTTAATATCAACATTTGTTTGGATTAAATTTATATTTAGAAACATACATGGCTTATACTGTTAAATATGTATTGCAAAACACACCCCCCCCCTATTCCCCAAAGTTGTAAAAGATTCTCGAGAGTAAGAATCAACAATATGTGTGTACGTAAACGCTTGTGTTAGCGCCAGTATTGTTACGTAAAACTGAACTTTCTAGAAAACCTCCACATGCCTATAAATATAACCAACGCGACGCGCAAAAGAGAGTATCTATTATTAGTTCGCTATAGTCAGTGTGCTATAAACTTTGGGAACTATAACTGTGACTATTATAAAACTTATCAATCGGAAAACTTCAGATATTTTACCACGAACCTTTACAAAGTTCGAACATTACAGATCATTTAACTTCAATAGATTCTCATCGGACATTAGTATTCTTACGAAAACATTACCTAACGTCACCAATAAGAAAATATCGGTCTGTGTGGCCGATAAATAACAAAGGACAAAGCTAGCTAGCTTCCCATTAAGTGAAATATACCTACGTCATCTCGTAATCAACTCGCTCATCGTGAACCCTTGATAACATATCGAAGACGTTCGAGACTAGAAAGAAGACTTTATATTGCTTGTAAGTTTGTGAAACTTTTGTATATAAATCATTGTTTGTAATAACTATTTGCAATAACTGTTACTGGAAATTGTATTGTTGTGTGTATATTAAAACGTATTAGTGTTAAAAACGAAAACTGTGTGTATCAATCTTGTTGGCAAATATCATAAACTGACTATATATATATATTGGCTTTCACTTAACTGTTAAATCTAAATTACAATTAAACTACGAAATTGAAATTATCAGTTAACTCAATTTCAGACCATTTGAAATTCTAATACGTAACATAATAACGTTCTTCGTATTTTTCGTGTAGCTGGACGTGGAAATATTCTGTGTATTTTTCGTGTAGCTGAAAGTGGATAAATTCTGTGTATTTTTCGTGTAGCTGGACGTGGAAACATTCTATGTATTTTTTCGTCTAGGTGGATGTGGATAAACGAAACGTTGAGGAAACATCGTGTAGCTGGATGTGGATATATTCTGCCTGACCAACTGCACAATTTCAGTCACAGTCAGAGTTTAAGGCAGAAACTACTATTCTAGAAAGTGCTTTAATCCAAGCAAACTAATTCTTCAATGTAGAAAAAAAAATGGTTAATAAAAAAACAACATTTTGTTTTTGATTATAGGTGGAAAAATCAGAGTTACATAACATTTGAAAACATAGTTTTATTCTTTGACGATGTCGTTAGCTTGCGTGTAACATCGTATGAGGATGTTAAGATATCTACTTTCATCCTCAACTCACACTAGTGCTCTATAGTCAATACTGAAAAACCAGGATACCAGATACCTCCTACTCTGACTGTTAACAGAATCTTTATAGCAAAATTATTTGACATTGAACCTTTAAGAAAAATATATATTTGATATCAAATGTCAAAATTATGAATCTGAAAAAGGTACATGTGATAATATTTTTGTTTATTGCACTGTAATATAAAAATTAATGAAATTCGTGTGTCAGTTTGTTAAACTTCTGAAGCGGTAAAAACACAAGTAACCAAATTTTTATATACCAGATATGATATTGTAAAGCGTTAATGTCCTAATCAGCTGTTGATTAATGTTCAGTTGGAAGTATTGGGAGTTATTTCACACTATACGTATCTGACTGCTGATAAGAAATGTGCTATATAGGAAAATACATTATAAATAATGATAAGATTAATTAATTGTATAATACCAGATAATAATCCTAAAGAGGTTAGACATGAAAGAAATTATGACAAGAACAACGAGATACGAGTAAAACAAAAAATAATGTTACTAGCGCAATGATTAATATATATTTCATTTGGAGAACTTTATAGGTGTAAGAAGCCTAAAGAAACTCGTACTGCAATAATCTTATTTCATCAAATTCAATGTTATAAATATAGAAATAATATTATCAGAGGTAAATGGACTAACTGGCTTAAGATCTAATTTTTGAAATGATGATTATTACTACAATTATTTAGATCCGAGAAACTTAACTTAAGATGATTGTAACAAAAATAAGATGGTAATCATCTCAAGTTGATATGGTAATTGTTCTATGTGTTGAATACTTGATTGAGCGATTCCAAGCAGTAATAATGACAGTCACACTTTATTAATTGTTTTCTTTAAACAAACAGTTATGGCAAAGCAGCAAATCCTTAGAGTTTTGTAGGTGATCAACTGAATATAAATGCATTAGTGTAAAGAGATGGTATTTAATGGGTTTTTAACTCAATATGTAGACTTATGTGTTTGATATGCTTGATTTATCTCTTATTTCCAAACTCACACAAGTTTATATATATATATGTAGGAAATGAGGATATTTTGCTTTCCAAACTTAAAAGGAAGTCATTTAACAATTCTTAAATTAATTCATGTTAGTCCCACGAAATTAGACGATTTTTCAAGCCATAGCATCAAAAAGAAAAGGTGGAAACTAACAAGTTTAAAAAGGTAGCCAACAATTATAGCAAAGAAAAATAATATTTACAAAGACCAACAATATTTACAAATAATTACGAGAGCTCAGATGAAAAGATTGGAGACCTTAATGAATTTTAATCCAGCAAACTTTCACGTTTCCCCTTTCAATTTGTACAACTTATTGTCATTATCATATTGCTTATCATCATGCCGTAGTATTATTGAAAATCGTACGACTATTCGACACGTGTTAAAAAGGATATATTATGCTGTTTTTAATGTTTTGTATCGGTTACTAAACAAAACAAACATTTTACTATTACTAAAGTTTTATATTCTCTCGTTGTTTTATGATTACGTTTTTAGATTTAGAAATAAAATGTACTTGGTTATTTTTCTCTGCAGGAGTATAGTTTTGTGCTGTTTCATGTTTACAGTTTTCGGAATAATAAACTAAATATACTTTATTTTTCACTACACACTTTATGATATATTTTCATAAATAAAAAAAATGGAAGAAAATTATTAGGAAATGATGAATAAATAAAATTTGTATAATTTTATTTATGATGAAGTTATTAAGATGACCTGCCGTCATTTCTAATTTTGAGCTACTGACCCATCAGACAACCAATCACCAGCAGCTACCACCCGTCATCCACAATAAGGTATGAACTGTCACTCTTATAACGCTATCACAGCTTAAAGTGTGGAAAATATTTTGTGTTTATTTGTAGTTAAAAACACAAAGCTACACAATGGGTTATCTGTGATCTGCCCATCAAGAGTATCGAAACCCGTTTTTGGGGTTATATGCTTTAAGACTTAATGCTGAGCCAATGGGGGCATATATTGTGTTATCGCACGTATTGGAGTCCAGCTCCAAAGCTTCTAAATCCAGAGCTTTATCATAGAGGTAACCCGCATACGGATAAATAAAAGTTGTCCTAATCCATAATATGTAATCTATTATGTATGACTAGCATTCGAGTTTTAACAAGTTGTGAATATAACTAACAGACAATAAATATTTGAGACCAATAAATATATAAACATTAAAAGACCTAATTAATTAACATATATCATAAAAAAGCTCCAAGTTTTCACTTTTAACAAAATGTCAGATGAAAGATGCAAAAACTTCCACGTTTAGCAAATACCAATCATTAAGATTTCAAAGTTTAACAGATTTTTATCACCCAGATTATGAATGAAACCAAATGAAGCCAAAAAGAGTGTTGAAGTGGGAAGTGGAGTTCATATGAAAATGAAGACCTTTCTTTCAACCATTTAATTGTCACGCAATTATCGGATTGTTTCCTTTTTCTGGTGTTCAATTAAAAAACCTTTTACTGGGTATAATTTGATAAAGCTTATCGCCTGAAAACTACTGATTCTGTTTGGTCATAGAGCAGGCATGAATGAGTCATTATACAACTCCAGGCAGATGTTAGTTTTAGATGCGTAAACTATTTTAATGATTTCAGATTGAGCGAATCGTTGGTCACTATGATTCACCACCCAGTTCCAAGCAACAAATAAGACTAGAAGTTCTAGATGCTTTACGTGAAAGTATAGATTAAATTCTATTCTTTTCCCAAATTACAAAGCTTTTTTTTTGGGGGGGGGTAGCATATACAGTTATAAGTTGTACGGTTATACAGTTATAATAAAGTTTTGTGATTATTACTTGTTCACAAAGAGCTCTCTGTGCATAGCTGTCAACTCTTGGGGTTTGTGGTATCGTATCTTCTTCGCATGAACGACTTATACAAGCAAGCTAACTTGTTCAAATGTAAGCCAATATACACTTTCATTGTATACAGTTATACTAAAGGAAATAGTGTGTGAGAACTGTTATTATTAATACACACACATACATATATATATACATATGTATACAGTTGTCTGAAGGTAATATAAAAGTCTCTTTGGTCATGTTAAAATTCCAAAGTGATAGAACTGAAAGCACATAAACCCTTAGATCTAATATTAGCACTATGCTCTGGGTAACTGGTTTAATTAAAGTTTCATTATTACCTATTGTCTATGAAACCTTAAGTTGTGACGATGAAACTAATAAAGCAAAATAATATTGAAAAAATAATAATTTGCTGAGCAAACTTTTAGATCGTCAGTTGGAAGAACATGGATGTAAAAACAAAAGTATCAACCTATGTTTGGTGGGTTGATTAGCCAAAAAAAAAAAATAGGTGGAAAGAAATGACTAGAATGAAGATTTAGAAATATTTATGGCGTCAGATCCTGACTCCATAAATTCAAAAACAAACATTTAGTAAAAATGCTTGATTTGTGTGAAAAAGATCTGTTTACTAAAAGCTTGTGAAATTTGTGAAGATACATTTTCTACTTTAAATTTGTAGTATGAATAGTTTCATGGTTACATGGTGGTTGCCAAGTTGGTTAGAATGACCAAGCCCGCATAGAGAATGGCATGAATTTAACTAGATAAACATGATAAAGGTGTATTGTCCTTTTCAAACTTTAAGTGCATTTACACGAAATATCACAAGACACACTTTAGATGAACTAAATGACCTAGTCTGACCTTGCGCAGAAGAGTTGACTCAGAGAAACATAGCCATATAAAAATAAAAGGGAATCCTCAATAGCCACGGCACTTGAAACTCTTTTAGGCAGGATTAGAGTAAATTAATCTATGAGACCTTTGTTTCCCTTTTTATTAGCTATATTTTTGTGCATCAGCAACACCAAGCGTGGGGAGCATGTATACTCGATTCGATTTTATTACTCATCAGGATTTCTATCAGCCTACACTCATATTGAAATTGTTTTGGGCAGCATTAAAATAAATTAATCTATTAGATCTTGGGCGTGATCAAGTACATCAGTCGAAAGGATTTGACCTCCTGAGTCAAAAACTGTAATTAGATCTCAAATCGGTCAAAAGATAACTGAGCTATAAGCTAAAAGTTTGTACTTGAAAGAACAAAACAAAACTCAGAGCCGTTCTATGAGCCAATATGCCGCGGCTAAAAACCTACTCAAGTTAAGAAGAAGTAAGTACTTACATGGAAAAGATGTTGGCAAATAAACTGAGTAGGTCAGTTGTAAAGTGTAAATAATGAAGCGAACACACTTTACTATTTACAATTAAAACCGTAGACAAATAGTATAATTATGATTCTAATGAATAAATAAATGGGCAACATTCTAATTAAAATAAAACAAAAACGAGTAAACTGTCTTAAAAACTTCAGAAGAAATTTTATTCTTTACTTTTACAAAATAAGTAAACTTAAAGATATTCTTCAGTCGATTGGTAACGCTCCTTCGAAACAGTTACTTTCTTTTATATTTTTTTCAATCATGTTGTGACACTAAGAAACAGAAACAAATATATGTACATGTGCAACATTGGGTCACATCTCCACTCCTTCGCTATCTTAGTTTCTACCAAAACTAATTCAGTAAGGTAACAGTTTGGTTTGCCATTAGCTTTGTTCCTAATTTTGCCTGTCAAAAATATCAAGAACGTTAAGTAAACCATTAAGTGAGCATGATGATGATCCCTTAATAAAATTAAGTTTCTCGAACTACACTTTGGAGTTATTTTTCAAAGGAAGACATTATAATTAATCAATATCACCAACTCAGTGTTTTGTTTGTCATTCATAGCTAGAATTTTTAGTAGTTAAATAAATTAAATAATATTGTTCATTTGACTAGTCATGTCGCAAACAACTAGGAACGTCGTTGCCCAAGCTTGAATAAAGCAAACAATCAGGATTACTAAAACATGTGTTTCCGGAAAAAAGGCCTTCATCATCAGATAATTAATGTTTCCCATTACACGATTTCACCCAACCTCAGGAACGTGTGAAAAGTGTTAAAGTATAAATTTGGTAAATTTATTTTGGAGAGAAGTAATACACTATTTCCTGAAACAAGTGGTCCATTATCGAGTTTTTTGTAGAAAAATAAATGTAGTTGATATTTAATTCTCCTTTATTTCTTTCGTGCTAACCACTTTCTTAGTTTTTCTTTTATTAAATTAGTTTCCCAGTGGGTCAGGTGTAATGCTAGGATCCGGGGTTCAATTCCCCGCGGTAGACAGAACTCGGATAACTCATTATGTAGCTTTGCGTTCCGAAAACACCTCACCACATGCGTCTATGATAATATGTAAAAGGAAAAAAAGAGCTAAAACTTTTTAAAATACAGTAACCATTTTTATTCATTTTATAACTTGAGAATAAAGTTATTTGTAACGTGTGCATAATAATATAAGTACTTAAAATCATATTACTAAAATTCGGATTTCGAGCCTCTCAGCTAGCACAGCATAGATAATTCAGCTTGTAGCCTTGCGCTTAGTAACAAACAAACGGACTATAAGTCATTTTATTGGATTTCCAATTTATTTTACTGTTCACTCAAGTATTCGTATAATGTCAAGAGATTAAGAAATAAAACTGTCGTTGAATGTATTGAATTTCGAAGTTGCACGTTTGCTAATTCTCTCAAATTATTTATTCTTGATTAGCCAGGATAAAAATACATCGAACCAATGACCGTCACGGATGTTATCTCGCTTTTCAAAATGTGCAAGAACATCGTTTGTACGGGAAGATTATAACACATAAAATATTTGTGTTTTAGGAACTAAATTTGAAGAGACGCACATTGAGAATGAAACCTTTTATTCAGGAAGACTTACATATGGTACAGAGTGTTTTATAAATTGTCACAGAAGCAACTGGAAGCATAATCTGTTCTAGTCTGTGTTTATTGATCCTCGCCACATACTGCACATTGACACACGTTCTATTTACATCGCAAATCTCACATAAGAGAAATAAAAGCAATGTTAGTTAACGAGAAAAGCGACTTAGACGTGCAGAGTAACGGGATTTTGAAAAACCCTGTATCATATCCAAACTTTCCAGAATATAACTTGTGATTTCCTATATACCTCTGGTGATATTTAGTTCCCTTAGTAAGTATGGATTTTAAGACATAACCATTTTTCAGAAAACCTTTTTTTCATTTTTCAAGTTTTAGTATAATAAGTATTTACATAAAATAGTGTTAAAGTATTTAATTTAAGAAAAGTATTCTGAAGTTTATCTATAATAAATGTTTAAACGTTTAATTATTCGTAAATTAGAAAATAATTTACACGTATTCTTTCCATGGAATTAAATAAACTTTATTGAAATAAATATCCGTACAAATCATAGTTTAAGTAATTTTAACAGATGGATTCTAATACATATATATATATTTACATAAAATACTTATCAAGACATAGGAATGTCATATTAAATATAGATTTGAATACAATATATTATAAAAATATTTACTAAATGATTAATATTTCACAACCTTTATTTAACTTTATTTAACGTTTGGAAAACGTTAATACTTACGTATTAGAAAAATCTAAGCTAATAATTGTGACCTTGCTATAATACGTTTTTCTTTATTATGACCAGTTTCGCTGTTGTTGCCTTACCATTTTGATCCTTTTTTAGGAAGCGCTCTGATGTAACTCGAAGATATTTCTGGATAATGTAACCAAAAGTGGAGTTTGACATTTAAAGCTCAGAACAAGCTCAAAAATAAATCTGAACATTAGCCTTTTGGGTTTCATTTTACAAAGACAGTAGATTTGGTTCAAAACACAATTTTAACACTTGAAGAATTATTCACTGGAGTAGAACAAAATTACTGATATATCCGATGAAATTGTTCTTGATACAGAGTGAAAGGCAATAATAATACAACAGCAAAATGCACCATGCTAAAGAAGAAAAGAGTATTACAGCAACGTCACAATAAAGTTGTTATTGATACAGAGTGAAAGGCAACAGTGAAATGTAATTGCCCGTTCGCCAATTATGTGACAAACATTTGTACCGCTGGACCGATTGTCACCAAATCTGTCCCGAAGAGTGACAGTAGGGTGCCTGACGTCATTTAGTATTCCCCATTTAAGAATTATATATATATATATTCGCGTATGTGTTGAGGTGCCAGTTACAAATGCTACACGTTGTGGTGACAGCTGCGGATTTAAGTAACCATCAGAAACAGGAAGAGAAACTGTATTGTTTCTAAGTGCTCTCTTTCTTTAACGTAGTAATACATTTCGTTGTAAGGCACTCTGAGTGAGTAAGACGCTTCAGGTTTACGTTAACTGTAACCTGCAAGGCTTCTAGGTATTATTCTCTCAACATCAAGTTTGAGTGAAAAAAAAATAATGAGAAATCGACTTTTGAAGATAGTCTCTACAAGTTTAAACTTTCCGGATTTGGCAGAAACAAAAATATCCCGAGGGAAATTTTCGGGCCTACTCTATCAGTCGCCTGATTGCTTTTTAATTTCACAGTACTTGAGTTGTCACTAGTTACATGATCATTTAAATATCTGTGGAGAAATCCGTGGTTGTTTCTCCACAACCACTGTGAAATGTCTGAGGTTGTGCTGTTAAAACTTTTGCATTAAGCCTAGACGACATATGTCTTCTTTAAATACGAACATCTACAGAATTATCTTTCCTTGATGAAGAATTAAATCTCAAGCTTTTCTTTTTTTCTACGATAATGAATTCTAATACGTCATGTTATGTATAGAATTGAATATAATATATTATGTAAAATATTTGCTGAATGATTGTTGAACAAGTTGATTGCATAAAATGTTTTACAAACATTGCAAAGGTAGTTTATTAAACTGTTTTTGTCAGTGTGAAAGTATGTAGAATGAATAAAAGAATTAGTAATAGCGTAATAAACTATCCTGGCAATTCTCTCCCTTAAAGCTATTTGAAGATGTAATAATAGTGGTGATGAACAACTTTATTGACAACTTATACTATTAGCAGCGTTTTTAACAGTAGTAATGGTGTTGAACTATATAAATTCGGTCTTATATATTCTACACATTTCGTGATTGGACCAATAATTTGGAGTTCGAGGATTTCAACACCTTCAATATTTAATTATCGTCTGTTGTGTCACGACGTTATGTAAACGATTATAGGAGAAAAGCTTGAGTGTGTCCGTTTATAATAAGTTGTTGTTTGGTATTATGCACAAAGCTACACAAAGGGCTATCTATGCTCTGCCAACCACGGGTATCGAAACCCGGTTTCTACTGGTATAAGTCCGCAGACATACCACTGTACCAATAAGGGGGGCTTATAATAAGTAGAATACTAATAAAATAATAATAGTATAATAACTAGAAAACCGCACTAACTTTAAAAAAATATATTCATAAAATAGGTGAATCATGCTTTAAATATGTACGTTATTTGATAAGGAATTACTGCTAAGAAAGTTCATGAACAGGACAAACACAAAATTTCATAAGAGAAAAAAATTCAAAAGTTTGGCAAAAATGTTTGTTTTTTTCTAATTTGTGTGAGAATTGAATACTTGGTTTACAGAAAAAACAAACAAATGCTGTTTTATATCAGATTTAAATATTCATAAAATAACTGATTAAATAACACGTTGGTAATTCTACTTTATTCGCCATTGATATTTTATTATAAATTCGTTGTTTGTTTGTTTATAGTTAAGCACAAAGCTGCACAATGGGTTATATGTGCTCTGCCCACCACGGGTATCAAAACCAGGTTTCTAGCGTTGTAAATCCACAGACATACCGCTGTGCCACTGGGGGGGGGGGGTGACACATTCGTTGTTAATGTATATGTAAGCAAGATTATTAACCAAGACATAGATCACCTAGTTGTCCATCTTGTTGTTATGTTACTTCTTGAAACACAACCATCAGCTTAAAGTTCTGCTGTATTCTTATACCAGATCTCACTGGTCTTTGTTATTAATTCATTTCTCCATTATTCTAGGTAAGAAAAAAACACACATTTCAAAACAATTCAACTTTTATAACTTTTTACGAGTAGTTTCACTCAAATGTAAGCTTAAAAATATACTAAAATACATTTTATTACTAAAACCTGTCTTGTTCTTCCTGGTGTTTTGTACTAATATTAGCTTATTTAAAACAAAAAGTTGAAGTATAAATAATACATCCCAGTATGTGTTTCGAAATTCCTATATGTGGTTACCACATGTATGATGTTATTATTTATATTAAACTCCTATCTTTTCTTTCATGAAAGTCAGTTCATGTGTAACTTTTCTGAAAAAGTGTAATGTTGTGAAGTATAATCTGAATGATAGTACAAAAATCATACACATAAATTTAAGAAAAATAGACACTAAAATCATTCAGAATTAAAAACATCCAAGTTCCTTATCTCCTAAAATCAATCTAAAAACGTAAATAAATTCAATATAATAATGCAATAAGTAATGGATTTTGTTTTGATGATTTATGTCTCTAAATGAAAAGCAGAAAACAAAATTACCTTAATTTACAGGAATGCTTGCACGCAATAATTCTCAAGCTTCTGTTTAAACATAACTTAGGCTTAGTTTGACAATAAATGTTGACCACTATTACTTTTTTGTACTACAAGCGATTTTCTTTCAAAAATGTTTTAATTGGCAAATATAAAGGTGCATGCAGGAGATTTGCTTTATAATCTTGATTCATTGATATATTACTAGCAATATAACTCACTCATAATAACTCACTGGTGGTAAAAGAAACGGTATTACAATGAACGCACGCAAAATAGGGTTAAAACTTTACGGCTTTTGATAAATCGATCAGAAGTTCTTTCATTTCGTCTAGATGGCTAGATATGATTAAAATCCCAGCGAAGCTTCATTAAAACTTAAGCTGAAACAACTGAAGTAGTACAGTGAAAAATATATTAGTTCTATTAAGATTAAATGAATTAAAATTTTGAACAATGGCAGAGACAGATAATAAACGAGCCTAGTGGGTCAAAAAGTATTTTCATTCTCAAAAGGGGATATTAGTGATGAAGTATCACACACAATATTGCATGTCATTTTAAAAGAAAGATCTTTTCTAATTTCAGAGATCACGAATTAACCCTCCCCTGGTTTAACTCTGCTCCTTATCAAACAATACTTTTCTAGTGATTTCCTTATCCTCATTTCCTAAATCAGTCTTGTCATCAATTATTAATGGTGAGGGGGTCTAAACTATTATTATTCCTACTTCCCTAGCTAGTGTGGTAATGTACCAATAATATTCAAAACTTTTTTGTTTGAAGTTGTATTTCTGTCTATATATATATATATTTCTTTTTGTACACTATTGTCCCTGATGCATTCAATGTTTAGTAAACCTTAATTTACCATCCTTTAGCCCAAGTAAATTAAGTAAGCAATAAAAGATAAGCTACGCAGTGCATAATCTTTATGAAAATCAACTTTGGTGCTATATTTTGACCATTTACTGAATAAATATAAGCGTTTATAAGGAACTAGTACAGCAGTTAAGCATAACTGTCGTATAGTAGCTAATCTTTTTACCATTTACTAAATAAGTATAAGCGCTCATAAGGAGTTAGCACAGCAAATAAGCCTAAATGTTGAGTAGTACTTATTAAAACGACACTTAAACTTATAATTTCGTATCTTCCTTTCAATTAGAATGTAATTTTTCTTCCAGATTCTTTTAACCTATTTTATTAAGTTAACTATACAAATCTATTGTTTTATTGCTGACACACAGAGTATTCATAAACATTTTGATAATTCCCTAGTGAGTAGTTGTTAAGTTTGCGGACTCACAGCGCTAAAATCCAGAGCTCGATTTGTCACTGTGGACAGATAGCCCATTGTGTAGCTTTGCGAATTAAACAACAAACGGTATTTTGATAGAGCTTAATAATATCAATACCTGTCTTACTTAACAAGACATTTTGCTACAGCACTTTTACGAATGCAATATATCGATTTATGTGATAGTGACAGGATATAGAGATATTTCCTTATGTAGCTTTACAAACATCTAAAACATTAGTTAGTTTCTACATTTGCAAACCCCCAATGCTCAATCAAAACCTGTGTGAAAAAAACAGGTTTATTTATTTACATATGGAATTTTGAAGTGAAATAAATTGCTGTTTAGATTATGGGTGTTAGAAACGTATAGTAAACTCAATAAAAACAGTATCATGTTGTAATATTTGCTATTGCTACGAACGAGGTTCCCATCTCTGCCCACCTAAAAAACTTTCAATATATTTTTACTTTGTAAGTTTTAGCATGTTAAACATTATTAGAATTAAAATCAAAATATTTTTTTAATAGTCTGCATTGTCACGCGAACAGATTTTGGTAAATTTGCTTAGTTTTTCTCAAAGTCTGGTTTGGGTAAAGTGCTTATGACACTTTATATTTTCTTGAAAATCATGAGGTATCTAATGTAGTTTACTGAAACGTAAGGTTTTTGTCAAAGTCATATTTAAACACTGTCAAAGCTACAAAATGAATAGTAACGCACACGGTATCTGAACTATTTAAATTTATTAGTTTTTGTGTTACTTAAAGTTACGGCGATCACACAGACTTAAATCTTCTTGCTTGTCCACAATATCCGAGTAATAAATGTGGGTCGGTGGGAAACAATGAATCAATACTTAGATATTCTTCTCAAAACCTAGAAATAGCGTAGTAACGGAAACTAGCATAGTAGGTTGTTCGAACTCGAGGGAAATGTTCCAGAAAACATCCCAAAATCAATCGTGAGTTGGCACTGGAGATGAAATCAAATTCAAGAGAAATCTCAGTAGGCTGATCGCTCTTACGAAGGACCTAAAAGGATCTTAGTGAAGAGAGATTATTCGTAGATATCTCATGAAACGTTGCTTCTTCCCATGTGTGTTGACCAATAAATTGCTAAAAACAGGCTATATACAAAGGCAAAGAAAGCAGTTTTCGTCTTTATACAAAGACAAATCTTGATAGGTTATGTAAATTTATTAAAAGTAAATAATTCCAGACAATGAGTTTTAGACAAATGTTTAAAGAAGAAAAAGTTGGGAATAAAATTAACCGTTACTAAAAAAAATGTCTAAAAATTGAATAAGACAAATTTAATAATATGTGGTTTTATATTGTCTGTTTTAGTAGTTTGTAACTGTTATAAACACGTTTTTGTGCTGTAGTTTTGGTATCAGTGGTCTAATGTTTAAGTTTGAAAACTAACTGACATCTCATTTAAGTTTTAGGTAACTTCACAACCTTATGCTTGATCATCTTGTGCATAGCCTGCTTATTTAACCTTTAAGCTTTGCTCTCTGTGACACTAAAATGTACTATTAATATGAAGTTTTAACAGACCAAAATTCCAAAATTTCGCTGCTTATTTTGTTTGGCTTCAATTACTGTGTTGCTGTACACTGTGCGTAAGACTGAACTGATTAACAGTTTTAGGTCGATTATTATTATATTAACATAACAGTTCCTAACATCTTTCCTAAAAGTCTTTCACAATCAACATAAATTAAACACGTATTGTTTTTCAACAGCAAAACAGGGTTTCTCTACTTGGTGCATTTTTCGTTTATTTTGAGTATTCTGCTTATTACAGGTTACGAAATTTCTAGTCATGCTTTTGGGTGTTTGTAAAATACATAATATTTTTGTAGAAATGTTAACATCAGTTTAGAAAAAGAATACTTTAACGAATGTGTATGTGCAACAGAATTAATAAAGAATGGCAACAGACATTTAAACATGCCGAATATCAGATAAAAGCTGGTATTGGTGGATTTCTAAGTGTATTGATAAGGTAACGATTAAGTGAACAACTCATAGAAAGGAAGTTATAATATACACTTGTATATAAACTGGTGTTCGTGTATTTATTTCCCAACTTTTTCTTCTTTAGATATTTGTTTAAAACTCATTGTCTGGAATTATTTACTTTTAATAAATTTACATAACCATCATGCTATGCGTTGTTTTTACTGTATTCAGCTGCTTTTACTCGCTATATAAGTTAGACATTGCCAGCTTTGAAATAGAGTGAATATGATGTTTATTAAATTTTAAAGAATGGTGAATATTACAATTAAGCAATAGCTATAATCAGCTGATTAAGTAGAAACCTGTCCCCCCTTGACAAAAAAAAACATACACATTGTTACTAGATTTACCATTTACAGCAGGGTTAAGCAACTGATTAACAACCGGTTCCCGTTTTATAAAGAGAAACTTATTTATTGGGTTGAAGCACCTGATTAGAACCGGTCCATAGATTCATATAATTAAAAACTGAGTAGTGGATATGTAGATATTGATGAATGTGATGGTTACGAAGTGAGTTTAAGCAGCTGATTAAGAAAGGGTTCTTGAAGGACCTTACATACATTAGTTTTTATTTGGATCAGAGCAAGAACCTTATATACATCGTTTTTATTTAGATCAGAGAAAGGACCCTATATACATCAGTTTTTATTTGGATCAGAGGAATGACCTTACATACATTAGTTTTTAGTTGGATCAGAGGAAGGACCTTACATACATTAGTTTTTAGTTGGATCAGAGCCTCTGATCCAAATAAAAACTGATGTAAATAGGGTTCTTGCTCTGATCCAACTAAAAACTAATGTGTGTAAGGTTTTTGCTCTAATCCAACTAAAAACTAATGTATGTAAGGTTTTTGCTCTAATCCAACTATAAACTAATGTATGTAAGGTTCTTCCTCTGATCCAACTAAAAACTGATGTTTATAGGGTCCTTTCTCTCATCCAAATAAAAACTGATGTACGTAAAAGCAATTATTAATTCAAGGATGTTCAAATTCAAGTAGAGCCATATTAACATAATTTATGCATAATTATTTTCATAATTTTACAATGTTTCATTGTTAAGGAGTAACTAACCGTTCCGTCAGACTTTCAAGAGTTTGGTGGTTTTAAAAAATGTCATTGACATAATGTTTTAAGGAATATTCTTCGATTTTCATTACCTACAAGAATGTAATAGAAAGAGATCATCTGGTCGAAATGTCGATATGTTTTTTTTTCTCTCAGAGTATTACACCAACATCTTTCTTCTTTTAAGGTGTAACATTACGTTCACACTATATCTATAAATTATATGCGGAAAACTTCATAAAACTAAAGGTTTCAATCCTATTTTGAAGAATGAAATCAGTTTAGAAATCTTAGCTATTAATAATTAAAACATCATAGAGGCAAAAACAAGATAAAGAATGCAGTACACAACAGCAAAAACAACAACAACAAAAACTTAAGTTGATACTCTTGAAACATTTAACTTGTACGTAAGTTCTCTACATGAACTCTTAGATATTCAATATTAATATAAGTATTTATGATCACAGAAGTGCTTTAAAAAGTTATAAGATTAAAATAAAAATGAATTTATATTCAAGAAATTAGTTTCAATGAGAACCCCCCAGTGGCACAGCGGTATGTCTGCGGACTTACAACGCTAGAAACCGGGTTTCGATACCCGTGGTGGGCAGAGCACAGATAGCCCATTGTGTAGCTTTGTACTTAACTTCAAACAAAATTAAAAGCTTCCTCAACAATTGTAAAATTCGTATGATATACATAGAAAATTGATAAAGGAAATAGTGCACTTAAGAGTTTATTATTGAAACAATAGTAGTAAAATTGCGGAAACAGAAGTTCTTTGACAATGGAAAGTTTAACAATTACTGAATTATTATAGCGTAGCACTACCTTTGACCTAAATAGCTGCTACAAGTTTGTATAACAAGCTTTCAGGTTACAAGAAGGTCTGATGCAGTTTGTGTTTTTTATTGTTTCCATAGATTGACCTGTTAATGATGACCGTGATTTAACTTGTTCGAATTAATTCCTCCAAATGTTCTCCAATAGGTTCCTACACAATTGGTTCTGGACGAGCTATTTCAAGGCTCTGATATTTCTGCTCTGATAACAGCTATGAGTGTATCATACTTTGTTGCAGGGATCATTATCCTGCACGAACAAAATATTGACCCATTGATTCAAAAACACTGCCATGGTCTGCAGAATGTGTTCATTTATAATTTTTAGATATCCTTGGGCATTTAGACGTGCAGATACTTTACGCTCAATGCGCAGAATGCAACACACCCTATAGCACTCTTACTGCAATCTTTCACCTACTTAGTAATGATACATTTCTCATAGATGAAAAAGAATGTTATATACACTTCTTGGTTTACAAGATATCGTTATTTATGAATGTAACAAAATAATACATAGTGGTATGTTATATACACTTCATGGTTTACAAGATATCGTTATTTATGAATGTAACAAAATAATACATAGTGACCTACAGATAGAAAGAAAGTCGTCATTTGTGAATTATTTATGTAAATATTTGTGTGAAAGTATTTCATTTAAAGTCATGCCTCAGTACGGCATAACATTAGTTTCCACAATTTGTTTCAGAAACACCACTTGACTTTAAGGTTTATGAGAAAATCTCATGTAATCTGAATCTCAGTTTGGCCAAGACTGCATCATTAATAGCTAGTCGTCCAGTAAAAAAGGCTTGTTTTCGATTTACACACACGGAATAGTGTGCGTGCCTTCTGACAGAAGAAGCATCATCAATCACGGAGAGTTGGCCTGTTTTCTGTCGCCACACGAAATCCAACTAAAGGATCTCTAGCTCAGTGAGTCATTGAGCGTATGTATTTGTGACGTCAACTTTTGTAGTAGACAAAGATAGCATTTTTACGACATTCTTTGAACATTAAGCCGTTTATCTTTGTTTTAACTTTTGGTATTACAACTATGAATTACTGAACGATACCAGTTTAACTATAGCTACAAAATCTGTATTTTAATGAAACTTTTAAATGCTAATAACTATACTGAGAGTTTGGTTTTGTAGCATGTGTACTATATGTACAAGTATTAACTAAATAATCATTGTTGTTTTCAAGATGAAAGATATAAATATATATATATATATATATCTTAACTATAATTTTTATTTTACTAAAGCAAAATTTAATCGTTTGACTAAATTTGAAATCTAAAAAAAGTCTACGGAAATATAAATACCTCTTTTTCGAAACTTCTATAAGTTATATTGCGATAATCCATTATCTATTATTTATTATTAATTATATCATTAGTAAGATAATTATATAATATATTAATGTCACAAATGTAATATATATATTCTCAATTGCACATTAGTTTTGGTTCAATTGTTTTAGAAGAAAGTAAGTCACTTTGAAATGGTAGTTCTTGTTGTTTTTGTTTTAGCACGATATTAATCTGTACTTTGACTCTTAATGCGTGTTTGTTTGTTTTTGATATTAATCACAGAGCTATGCAATGGGCTATCTGTGCTATGCTCACCGTTAGTATCAAACTCCAATATTTTGGCGTTATAAGTCCTCAGACTTATAGCTGAGCCACTGGAAGTCAACTCTTAATGCGCTTCCTTTCAGTAATGCGTGGTCTATATGTGATAGTTCTAATTCAAGATGATCTTGACGACAAATTTGTTATCAAAGGGAATTTTATTCCACTATTCTTTGTAAACATTTGAAAGTGTGTAGTCACTTATACCAAGAATCATTACTTAATTATGATGTAGCAGACGGATTGACTAGCATTTCTATAAGTGGAATCACTTTGAATTCGTCTCTACTTTAATCTTTTTGAAGATTGCGTGAGACCACTTTATTGTTGTATTTCTAATTACAGTACATCAACAAACATGTAATTAGAAATACAACAATAAAGTGGTGTATATCACAAACATATAATTAGAAATACAACAATAAAGTGAAATATACCAATAAACACATAATTAGAAATACAACAATAAAGTGAAGTATATCTACAAAAGTGTAATGAGAGATACAACAACAGAGTGGTACATATCAACAAACGGGTTGTAATTAGAAATACCACAACAAAGTGGTACATATCAACAAACGTTTTATTAGAAAAACAACAACAAAATGGTACATATCAACAAACGGGTTGTAATTAGAAATACAACAACAAAGTGGTACATATCAACAAACGGGTTGTAATTAGAAATACAACAACAAAGTGGTACATATCAACAAACGGGTTGTAATTAGAAATACAGCAACAACAAAGTGGTACATATCAACAAACGCTATATTAGAAATACAACAACAAAGTGTATGTATCTACAAAGTGTAATTAGAACTACAACAACAAAGTGGTATATATCTACAAAGTGTAATTAGAAATACAACAACAAAATGGTACATATCAACAAACGGGTTGTAATTAGAAATACAACAAAAAGTGGTATACATCTACAAAGTGTAATTAGAAACACAACAACAAAATGATACATATCAACAAATGGGTTGTAATTAGAAATATAACAACAAAGTGGTACATATCAACAAATGGGTTGTAATTAGAAATACAACAACAAATTGATATTTTCTAATAAAACGTTTGTTGATATGTACCACTTTGTTGTTGTATTTCTAATTACACTTTGTAGATATGTACCACTTTGTTGTTGTTTTTTTAATAAAACGTTTGTTGATATGTACCACTTTGTTGTTGTATTTCTAATATAGTGTTTGTTGATATGACAACAACAAAGTGGTATATGTTTACAAAGTGTAATTAGAACTACAACAACAAAGTGGTACATATCAACAAACGGGTTGTAATTAGAAATACAACAACAAAGTGGTACATATCAACAAATGGGTTGTAATTAGAAATACAACAACAAAGTGATACAAATCAACAAACGATATATTAGAAACACAACAACAAAATGGTATATATTTACAAAGTGTAATTAGAAATACAACAACAAAGTTGAGTATATCAACAAATTTGTATTTGACACTGTGTACACCAACAAACTTGTCATGTTTTGCAACTTAGTACATACGTATAAAATACTGACATATATCATCAAGTATGGCTTATTTTACTGGTACATACATCAACAATCATGCCATATTTTAGTGTAAACGTACATCACTAAGATATTCATATTGTCATATTTTACTAGAACGTCCATCAACGACCATGCCATATTGAACACCCAGTATATCAAACAATTACTGATATATACATATATTATTAAACATAGATTATTTTGCTGTGATGCATATCCACAAACATGCCTTATTTTACTGTTATGTACACCAACAAGTGTCTCATATTGTCATACTATAATTTAACTATTTAAAACTCAGTATATCAAACAATTACTGATATATACATATATTAATAAACATAGATTATTTTACTGTGATGCGTATCCACAAACATGCCATATGTTACTGTTATGTACTCCAACAAGTGTCTCATATTGTCATACTATAATGTAACGGACATCTACAAACACATAGTTTCCCCAAAGTGGAACCGAAGGCCGCCTGGAGAGGTTGCCTGTTTTAACTACTCGCAACACTATACAGTAGTGTGTTGCCAGTCAGTCAGTAGACACTCAAATGATGTCACATAAGTGACGATTAACGTTGGAATTTGTACTGTTGCGACATCAGTAAAAGGTTCGCATGCCATGAATCACGAGAATAATTATGCACTCTGTAGGCTATAACACAGCATGACATATGAACTTCAAAAGTAAGTAATAGAAATATTCGTTACTCTTAATTTTGGTGTAATTTACTCTTGAAGCAGAACACTTTCGGGACCCTACGCAATTACATCTAGTATTTTACTGGGACTTAACATGTTTGTTTTATGATATTTTACTGGGATGTGCATAAACAAATATGTTGCATCATATTTACTAAGATGTGTGCTAACAAACATTGTCCATCATCTTTTGCTATGATATGCATTATCAAACACAACAAAATATGTTAGAGTTGAACCTTATGTATAGACACACACACGTCTTAATAAAGCTGATAAATGGGTTAGACCACTAACTTATCGCTAGCTATAAAGTATAGTTCAAAATAGTCAGATTTATTATCTAAGTCAAGGCCCGGCATGGCCAGGTGGTTGGGGCGCTCGACTCGCAATTCGAGGGTCGTGGGTTCGAATCCTCGTCACACCAAACATGCTCGCCCTTTCAGCCGTGTGGGCGTTATAATGTGACGATCAATCCCACCATTCGTTGGTAAAA
>NW_013665834.1:642342-649370 GCF_000517525.1 Limulus polyphemus | reverse complement strand
CGAAATTAAGAAAAACAACAAACAATCTAAGTCAATCAGCTTGTTTGAAAGAGTCATATTTGACAAAAAAAAGATAACCAAGTAAGAAGTATACCTCTTCCTAACATTTATAGAGTCTCTGTATTTACTGCCAATTTTTCAGATGGGTCAAAAACTACTGTAAGTACAACATCAAGCTTTCTAGCGTCACGTGATGGGCGTTCCAAAGAGGTTCCAAAGGAAATCTAGTAAAATAAGATCAGGACTTCTTGTTGACCAATTCACGTACCAGTGAAAATATATACGGGTATATCCAACAAAAAGTCAATTAGATTAATGCTTACACTCATTCGCAATGAAGTCTCCCTGAATCACCAACAATACTGCAGAATGTTGTACAAATAGCAGTCATCACTTGGCATGGATGACTTTCCATGCCCTTCTACAGACAGTCCTGTCTCTCAGTTTTCAGCATTTCAAGAACTAAATAGTTTGAATTTTCATCCTAAATTTCCATTCGCCCGCAGAAGCAATAACCGAAACACTAAACAAGCATATGATCAGAGCTGAGAAAAAAGAGAGAGCACTATATTTTATGGGCAGGTAGCGTGAGGAAAGTGCGTCGAAACAGTCGTGTATTCATACAACAAGAAACGAGATACATGCACATGACTAGATTTTTGGAATTCCATTAACATGTAATTTTTCCCGACTGTTTGCCCATTTTACGTTTTATAGTTTATATAAATTTATATGTGAAATAACAATTATGAAAACAGTACGGTGTACCCACAAGTGATTAGGAAACACTGCTTGTTTCCTTTTTTCCATGAAAATGTACAAAATCCATAAAGACAACTAATGACTAGCAATACGATATTTTCGATCAATCTTTAAATATTTTAACTGTGGTGGTTGCCTTGGAAACCAAAACGTAATACTCTTCGACAACCTATTATCAAGCACTATCAAAAATATTTTATATGTATTTTAGGTCATTAGATAGAAAACTATGAGATATGCTTGATTTTTATTTCTGCACTTAAAGCAATCACATTATTATTTTATATAAGACTAAAGAAAAAAATTTGTTCGCTTGTATGCCTTATACCGTTTTTAGTAGCCTATTTTATCATGTAAGTTGTACTGTATGTTTATAACATATTCCACTCAGATACATACTCTGACAAGCGTTCGTAAATAAGAGTCTTAAAAATTACGAGAAAATGGTTTCATAGTGCATTTATGTAAAATGAATGTATTTTTCTATAATACGGGCTGTCCGAAAAGTCTGGAACCATATGTGATTTGTAACTTTTCTTAATTTCAGATATATGACTGATTATGTCGCTGTCAAAGCATGAGAAAGTCGAGTTGATTCTTCTGTGTGGCAGAGAAAGATGGTTTCAGGGGAAGGATGCTGCCGAATTTAATGCCCGCCATCGAGAGTGAGAGAAAAACATCACTCACAGTGTTGTTTGGAAGTTTTTAGATAAATGTAAGAAGACCAGCAGTGTGAACCATTAACAATGACACGAATATGCTTCGCAGTTTTCAAAGAGAATAGAAATGTCGTCTCCAAACTTGTTCCGAACTACAAGAACAGCAGGTAGAACACATTCTGTAAAATTCATTGAAGTGCCTATGATTCCAGATTTTTCGGACACCCTGTATATGTATAGTATATTTCAGTTTTTGTTTCTTAGCGGGAAGCTGCATGGTGGGCTACTTATATTATTCCCAATACAAGGAATCGAACCCCGGACCTTAGCGTTGAAAATCGGCAAGTTTACCTCTAACCTACTGGAGGGTCCTTGTTTTAAACAAGGAATGATGCACACCAAACAATAATTTAATATCTAATTTGATAATTTTACAAAACATACTTCAAAAGCTGTATATTATGTATTTAAAGAATACAAGTAATACCATATTTTTAATGCCGAAAGCACAATTAAGGAGGTTCTGATAATCAGTACGGAGGTCAAGGATAAGGTAACAAAAAACTAATTATATTGATTTCTTTAGCCAAAACAAGTACTTTTATAAATTTATATTAAAGTTAACATTTACTACGTAATTTCTGCTATACCGACACAGTTTTTCTGTATAAACTTCGCCCCCCCCCAGTGGTACAGCGGTATGTCTGCGGACTTAAAACGCTAGAATCCGGGTTTAGATACTCGTGGCGGGCAGAGCAAAGATAGCCCATGGTGTAGCTTTGTGCTTATTTACAAACAAACTGTATAAGCTTAAAAGTGTATCCCTGGTGGTCTTACCTTTTTCTTCTGTAAAGTAGTAAATACACAAGAAAGAATATTTTTGAAATGCTTACAAAATGTTTCATTTTCTAGTTATTCATTTGGAACATACTGACGTGCATTAACATAACTTCTTTATTTAAACACGAATACTACAAAACTGATTATATTTCCAAACATGCTATAGCAGAATTACCAGGTTGAAATGACACCTGAGCCAAGCTCCCATGTTATTAATGGATAATTTATTCCTGAGGATTACCAAGTTCCCATGTTATTCATGGATAATTTATTCCTGAGGATTACCAAGTTCCCATGTTATTAATGGATAATTTATTCCTGAGGATTACCAAGTTCCCATGTTATTAATGGATAATTTATTCCTGAGGATTACCAAGTTCCCATGTTATTCATGGATAATTTACTCTTGAGGATTGGGATTGGCTGTAGCCAGAAATATTATTTTTTTCTTTACTTCACACAACCCTAAAATAGAAACAAAGAGGTCAGAAACATATATCTCTAGGCTTGGTCTCAAGTGTTAGCAGCCAAATCAAATTAATAAAGAAAAACTACTTCGAGACTTAACTGGAAGGTATGGCAAAATGCAACAAATATGAATAGATGTTACAGAAGAAGCAGGTATTTCTCAAAACTAATTACCCCATAGTCTTGTATAATTAGCAAAAAACTATACTTTATAGTTAATAAATCAGGTGTTGAAGCCAAAACTCAGACTTTTCAATCTGGATCAGAGTTTTTATTTTAAACAAGTTATTTTGCAGAAGATAAAGTTAAACTTGATATGTCTGATTGTGTATTATTGCTTCTGTCATTTTGTAAGAACTTTTCCGAAGTTTCTTCAAACAATTTCCCCAATTATATTGTTGTCACGCGTTGGGTCAGCGGGTACGTTTACGGAATTCAAAAGCTAGAATCCAGGGTCGATTTCACACATTGAGAAGAGCGCAGAGAGCCCATTGTGTAGTTTTATGCTAAGAAAAGCAACATTTTACATGATCTAATCTTAAGTATTCAGGTTGAAAATTAAGTTTATTTCTCACTCATATAATAGAAGGAAACAATATATACACATACATACATAACATATATGCATACATATATATATATATACATACATATATATATATATATACGGACTGAGGACGTCTAGGTATTTTAAAAGTTAGAATAAATATAAACAATATGAAGAAAGTTAAATACTTGAAATTCGATTAGTTAGGGAGTAACAGAAAAGTTAAAGGTACTGGTATGGTGTCTAATGTTAGCCTTTACGAGAACATTTTCCCGTACTATTTCCTCACTTAAACAGTTCTTAGATCAACGTTTGTAAATCCCTTATGCGAAGGGTTAGAAATAGCTATTTTAAAATAAAAATCGTAATTAATTAATAAATCAACATTTTATTACATTCTCGAGTTGACGTTTATTCTTCACATTTAACATCAGATATTGGAGTTTCTCAATGGTAAAAATTTTCATTCTTCTTTAGTTTTAGTTTTAATTTGTAGAACCTGTTTTTGAAGTATTTTTTTGTAATCTGAAATAGAATACATTAAAAAAGTCACGCAAAATATTTAATGAATATTTTACTGATCGTAAATTCATCATTAAAAAGGTATATTTTATATAAAATGAGGAACAAAGGAGGTTAAAGTAAAATATGACCTGTTAATCCTCGTTTTCTAGTATTTCATCACCTAGATTTGTTTCTGAGTGAGGTCTAATGTTCATGAAATATTGATAATCGTAACTTTAAACTAACAATAATGTACTAAAGTATTCAAACAATTGAAAAATATCAAAACTGAAAGACATATCTCTTTTTTTTTAGCACAAAGCTGCGCAATGGTTTATCTGCGCTCTGTTTCTCGCAGAGAATCGAACTCCGGATTTTAGCATTGTAATTAATTCTGGAAACTTACCGCTTACCCACAAGAGAACGAATAAAAAATTACTAATTATACAGGTGCAATATTTTCGAGTTTTTTTAATCGATCGCATATAATCCTCGTGTAGCTTTGCGCGAAATTCAAACCAAGCTTTAAATTGACTCTATACAACCAATTGATTTACCATCAGAGGATATACAATATGAAGAAAAGATAGATTAAATAATCAAGACACAAACAGAGGATTAGACCTGCTATATAAGTCAAGCCTTTCTATAAGAGAAATAAATAAACATTCAACAAATATTACAGTTGCTATATATTTATACAACAATATGAATATATTATAGTGGATATATATTTATGCAACAATATGAATATATTATAGTGGATATATATTTATACAACAATATTGAACTATTATAGTGGATATATATTTATACAACAACATGAATATATTATAGTGGATATATTTTTATACAATAATATGAATGTATTATAGTGGATACATATTTATATAACAATATGAATAAATTATAATGGATGTATATTCATACAACAATATGAATAAATTATAGTGGATGTATATTCATACAGCAATATGAATAAATTATAGTGGATGTATATTCATACAACAATATGAATATAACAGTGACCGGCATATACTGTTCGCCCAATAAACAAATAAATATTAATATTTTACACAATATCTGTCGCTGTAATAACAACTCAATATTTATAGGCGATTTCAATAGCAAACACAGAAACTTTGGATGTAAAACAACAAATTTGAACAGAAGAAAGCTATTAGAATTCATAGAAGAAACAAATGTAGCATTACTAAATGATAAAACACCGACTCATACATCGTATACGTATGGAAGTAGTGAAATTATTGACCTATGTTTATGCTCCCTCGATATAAGCCAAAAATTTGTAAAATTTAGAGTAGGGAAAGATATCGATAGCGATCATTTGCAATATGATGTGTTTTCAATCTCACTCCATAAAAATAAGCCATACAAAACTGAAAAATTTGATTATAAAAAAGGCAAACTGGGACAATTACAAATTACTATTGGATCAGCTACTACCAAAAACCATCATCCTTACTGCAACGGAACAGACGGAAATTGATGTATACTGTCAAGCAATTACCGAATGCCTTACCAAAACAGCTAAAGAAACAATACCAACACACAAACACTTAGCAATAAATCAAACATGGCAACCACACATACAATTATTAAGTATGATCAAAAATCGACGTCAACTCAGAAGACAATACATACAAAACGGAGACCCAACAATTAAGACACAAATAAATGGTATAAGAAATAAAATAAGAGCAGAAGTGAAACTTTTAAAACAAGAACAATTGGACAACTTCTGTTCACAACTAAATGACAAAACTGAATCGAAACTATTCTGGACCCATCTAAAACGATTCACAAACGGAGAAAAAGCAACATGTAAATATCCACCCCTAAAAATCAATAATATAATACAAACAAAGATAAAACAAAGGCATTCAAAGAACAACTTCAGAGCACCTTTGGAACACTTCACGAACCAAACATGAATAATCACTTCTGTAACAAAAAACAATGAAATGTATAAACCACTTTTCCCAATAAATATAAATAACATTAAAACAATAAATGGCGAAATAAATAACCACAATACAACAAAAAATATGACTAAAGAAATAACAGTAACAGAAGTTCAACTGGCAATAAAAGCAACAAAGAACAAAGCTCCAGGAGAAGATGGCATACAAGCCATCCTTCTTTAAAAAAGGTACTGGGAAATTGCTTGAACATCTCACAGCACTTTTTAATCTATCATTAAAATCCGGATACATCCCAGTTTCTTCGCAGCAAGAAAACATTTTAATATTCCATAAAGAGGGGAAGCCAGCCAATAAACCAAATAGTTACCGCCCAATCAGCCTGACCAGCACAATACGAAAAATATTGGAACGAATAATCAGTAACAGACTATCCACATTCCTGGAAATAAATTCAAAATCATCCGAGGTACAAAACGGATTCAGAAAGTACAGACAGACAACTGGCCATCTAGTTAGACTTACAGAATCAATAATAGACGGCTTTAACAAAGAACAATGCACTGTCACATGTTTTCTAGATATTGAAAAAGCATTCGACACTGTATAGAATAATAGTCTGAGGTTCCATTCGACACTGTATGGAATAATGGTCTGAGGTTCCATTCGACACTGTATGGAATAATGGTCTGAGGTTCCATTCGACACTGTATGGAATAATGGTCTGAGGTTCCGTATGTTTGAAATGGAAATACCGCGTGGGATTATTCGCTGACTATCCAACTTTCTGGAAAATAGGATATGTAAAATAAATGTAGAAGGAACCTTCTTGGAATCTTTTGTTCCTGAGGCAGGTGTTCCACAAGGAGGAGGAGTTAGCCCTATACTATTCACCATGTATGTTAAAAATATGCCCCTAAATGATCCGAACCATGGGTATTCGCAGTTCGCAGATGATGTAGCAGTCTGGAAAAGTGCTCACACCCCGACTATCGCAGCCACAATTATCCAACCTCCCATAAATAGAATAACAGAATATAGCGAAAAATATCGAATTAAAATCAATGTACCTAAGACACAACTAGTCGTTTTCGCAAAATTAACTAAACATAAAAAAGACCCTCCAGAACTGTACATGAATGAAGCACTTCTCCAGCCAAATTCCTAGGTCTAACTTATGATACAAAGTTAACATGGATTGAACACATAAACAATATAAAAACCAAAGTTTGACAGCGTACGAACTATGCAAGGAGTCTAACAGGTAAAAACAGCGAAGCAACAGCAGAAAACATTTGTAAAAAT
>NW_013665834.1:626854-641400 GCF_000517525.1 Limulus polyphemus | reverse complement strand
ATTTATAAACAAAGTTTCACAACCTTACAAGCAATATAAAGTATTCCTTTTAGTCTGGGCCTGGCATGGCCAGGTGGTTAGGGCACTCGCAATTTGCGTGTCGCGTGTTCGAATCCCCATCCCACCAAACATGCTCGCCCTTTCAGCCGTGGGGGCGTTATAATGTGACCGTCAATCCCATTATTCGTTGGTAAAAGAGTAGCCCAAGAGTCTTACACTGCTAAATTAGGGACGGCTAGCACAGATAGCCCTCGTGTGGCTTTGCGCGAAATTCAAACAAACAAACAAATCTTTTAGTCTGGAACTTCTTCGATATCTTATATTGAGGGTTCACGATGAGCGAGTTGATTATGAGTTGACGTAGGTATAATTCACTTAACAGGGAGCTAGCTAGCTTTGCCCTTCGTTATTTATCAGCCACACACACCGGGTTTTCCACCGTGACATTATGTAATGTTTTCGTACAAATACTAATGTCCGATGAGAATCCATTGAAGTTAAATGAGTTGTAATGTTCGAACTTTGTAAATGCTCCTGATCAAATATCTGAAGTTTTACGACTGATATGCGTTATAACAATCACAGTTATAGCTTCCGAAATTTATAGCGCACTGACTATAGCAAATTAATAATAGATACTATCTCTTTTGGCGCGGCGCGTTGGTTATATTTATAGGCGTTTGGAGGCTTTCTAGAAAATTCAGATTACGTAACAATACAAATTTAAGCGTTTACGTACATACATACATATATTGTTTATTCTTACTTTCGAGAATATTCTATAACTTTGGAGAATAGGTGGGAGTTTCGCAATACATATTTAACAGTATATGCTATGTATATTTCTAAACTAACGTTGATATTAAAATAAATATATAATAATAAATTTGTTACAATCCGGCTGCTCCCTCCCCCGTGTCAGGAGTTAGTCAAAAGTCAGATTATTTATGTAAGACATACTTCATAGTATGTTTAGTATATATATTTCTTATTAGAGTTAACTTGGTTATATGTTTATTAGAATATCAGTTTTTTTTTTACTATTTATTAGACGATTCTGTTATCCATTCAATTTGTTATTTATTATTATTGTTTACCTTCACAAAAATTAGTTTTTGTGTACTATCTGTACACTACTCTACAGTTAAAAAGTATTGCGTGTCATATTAATTTGCATTAAATGTCAAGTTTTCTGAAATTACACTTTTGGGGACCATTTAATTGGCTTTTATTGGTCACAAGAAACATGTAACCTACGAAAGCACGTGAAGTAAGCCACTAGTGTTCATTGGTTCATATAAACTATCCTCTATTCTTTCTTAACCGTTACTACAATTAACAGTATTATTTCGAATGTTTAATATATATATATATATATATATGTGTGTGTGTGTGTGTGTGTGTGTGTGTATTGTAAAGGTTAGTTTGCCTTGTTAGCTTAGTATATGGATTTAAGACTAACCTAAATTTCCGAAGCAGTAGAACTTTGTGAGATATTATTGGGATTATGGCTAAGAGTATTAGTTCTAAGAGTAGTAACAGCATATTATATTTTATGCTGTAGATAAGACTGAGTAAACCATTTGGTATCTTAGTTGGGTAAGCATATTTATGGTCCGCACTGTATAATAAATCATAAAAACATCCCTAGCTAATTTCTAAGTTGTAATTGTGAAAGTTGGAAGTAGACATACAAGTATAATCCATCAGACAATATTAATATCATCATCAGTAATTGACCAATTTAATTCTTTATTCACCTATTTCAGGGCAACGATAGGCTTTATTAGGTCTTGTACATTTTTAACAAGTATCGTGGGGCCTGGTGCCAAGTACAATTGTAATCATGCTTCGGAAGCTTGGAAAATACGTTCACACCATAAAATGTGCTGAGTATGAACTTATCGACACACCACATCAATAAAGCTAGCTATTCATTGAAACTTATTCATTTTGGTAGCACATAATTTCTGTTTATAATTCTTCTTTATCTATTTTTATCAGAGTTTCATTTTCCTGTGGAGTTGAAAAAAAGGATTTAGATCATTTAGTGAGTTGGGCAAATAAATGACAGATGAGTTTTAATTATAATAAATGCAAGATAATGAATATGGGTTATAATTTGAATTATAAGTATAATTTGGGTGGTAATAACTTTATCAGTGTCATGAAAGAAATGGATCTTGATGTAGTGGTTGAGCAATCTCTTAAGTCATCCAAGTGTACTATTGCTAGTGGTACAGCAAATAGGATTTTTAGGTTGTATTTACAGAAATACTGAAAACATATCTAAAGAGGTTATGATTTCATTGTATAGGTCACCCTAGGAAGGACATTGAATTGTTGGAAAGAGTTCAGAGGAGGGTTACTAAAATTGTACCTGGGATGGAGGGATTGTCATACGGGGAGAGGTTGAAATCTCTCAAACTGTTTTCTCTTGAAAAAAGAAGAGTTAGAGGGGATTTAATTGAGGCGTTTAAGATTGTCAAAGAAACAGATATTGTTGATGCATGATCTTTTTTTCATGCAAGAATAATGGGACTAGGGTACACAAATATAAACTTTGGCAAAGTAGGAGCCATCTTCAGTTGAGACAGCTTTATTTTTTTAACAGGGTGGTTGGCCTCTGGAACGGGTTGCCTTCGGATGTTGTGGAGGCAGTAAATGGAACTGTGTTTAAGAGAAAGTTTGATAAGTATATGAATGATAAGGGCTGGCTTTAACATTTTCATGAATTCGTTTATTTAATAGTTTTAGTTTAGTTTAGAGGATGTGACTGCCGAGATGGATCAACTGGTCCCTTGTTGTCCTTACATATTATGTTATGTTATATTCTCAATTGTGTGAACCTCTTTTTAAGTTATATTTCGTCATATTAGTAGAGTTCCTTCTCCCTATAGTTTACATTTCATTTGGTTGAAAACTACAGTTTTTACTTTTGCTTTATGTCTTCCTCTTGTTTGTAAAAATTGGCCCACCTTGTCATTTCTCAGTGATATCACTTATAAATGAAGTCAGCAAAATAAATATGTGATTTTAAATACAAAACAAATGTGTTCACTTCATGTGAGAAAATGAACGATCATAGAAATTTATAATCAACATAAGTTTAAGGTCACGTCACATTAAGAATATTGATATCTAAACTACGTCATTCTTCACTGATGTAGGTTTTCAGTAAGAATAGCGTATAATATCATTTCAACTATTATTTGGTTATTATATAAATATTAATGTGATTGAATTATTATCAGTCTTTAAGACGCAATGTCACGTATATAGTAGAACTACATATGAGAAAATGTTTAATAAAATTATTAGTCAGCTTCTATAAATAGTTTATTTTGTTGCATATTTACTAAGAAATAATATAATACTCGCTCTTAAATGAATTTCTAGATACTTGCAAATTCAGACAAAGCAGGCATGAAAAATGTGTGAGATGATAAGGATCTGCATTCTCTTTAGTGTTAAACATATCTCATTTACCCTGAAAAAAGATAACAATGAAACGGAAGTTTAGAAAAATGTAATCCAGAAAACTTTTTAAAAATCTTAAAGATATGAAGAAAATAATATTATTGAGCTACATTTGCTTGACTGAGAATGACTCGCTATTGTTAAGGCCCTGATTTTTATATGATTTACAAGAGGTGATGTATCGTTCTTACTTTAACATCATTAGTGGACGGCGACACTGATGATGTAGACCTTACGTTAGCTTGATGAGAACACAATTAAGAAGTCGGGGAGCCACTGAGTCTATTAATGTCTTCAAAGCGCCTGAAGAGATAAAAAGTTATTTGTCTTTTCTTGAGACAGCTTGCTTCCCAAGTTTTTTAGGTATAATAAGTGTGTAAATAATTTAATAAAAAGATGGCTGTTTTTAATGCATTTTACCTCTTTTTTAAAGATATAAACAAAATAAATAAAGCGTTGTGAAGACGAGCTAAATGAGATTTCAACATCAAAAACTAGTTTTGAGATTCTTAGAAGTTATTTTAAACTTGTAAACGTCCTTTTTTATTTGTTGTGCATATATGTTTTGAAGGTTGTCTTATCATAGGCCTGCGATCTATTATAGTTTAAACAAATAATACAGATTTTTCAAGACAGTAGTTTCCCCGAATTCATCTTTCTTATCATTAAAAAGAAAAACAAAAGTATGAAATTTTGTTTAGCCGTTATTTACTGAATAAGTATTTAACTGTGGTAGTTATTTTTTGTCAGTCCGTTAGACAGCATTGAAACTGTGGTAGTTATTTTTTGTCAGTCCGTTAGACAGCATTGAAACTGTGGTAGTTATTTTTTGTCAGTCCGTTAGACAGCATTGAAACTGTGGTAGTTATTTTTGTCAGTCCATTAGACAGCATTGAAACTCTGGTAGTTATTTTTGTCAGTCCGGTAGACAGCATTGAAACTCTGGTAGTTATTTTTGTCAGTCCGGTAGACAGCATTGAAACTCTGGTAGTTATTTTTTGTCAGTCCGGTAGACAGCATTGAAATTTCAAGCAGATTAGTTGAACTTTACAATAGTAATAGTGTTTTCCGCTTACTATTTTTTTAGGTGTTTTATTGACAGTTCTTATATCTGGAGAGTCAAAGGGGCTTTGGCGGTGCCGGTCTGCTGTCAAAGGATGGTGTAGTCTTTTCATTAGTATGGACCTTAAGAAAACTTTTAGGATGGCTATTATTTTCAGGTTTACACAGGGAGGTTTGGGCAGGACCATTTCCATGGCAACCGGGGTGAAAATAGATCATTTTTTGCTATAACTCCGTTCACACTTATAAAAATATGAGTAATATATCAAATAAAAGAAGAAAACATCCTCTAAAAGATAACACCATCATTATTTAAACTAACTCATTTCCATATTCATGAAATCTCATTAATATGCAAATTTTCATCAACATTTTGAATCCTGGTTGAAATACTTCACTACTGTCTTGAAATCATCCAAGGCAACAAACACAGGCAATATAACGGATGACATAGGAAAAAAATACCTATGAAATTGTACGTTTTTGAAGCAAATTTATATACTCATTGTGCCTAATTAAACGCAAATAAACATAACAGATCATGTCATAATGCTATAATTTAAAACATGCCAATAGCCACACTTTCGAGCCCAAAGAGTTGAAGCTTTATTGAAAATGTATTCATATAACATAGGTAATATATATATATATGCAAATTTCCATATCAATAAAACAAATAATATTGAGAGACAAGAGATAACAAAAATGCTTATCATGCAGTATTTCAGCTTCTTGTAATATAACAATTAATCAATCAATTACATTTTTAGTATTCACCACAGCTGTCCTGATCTAGATATTCTGCTCTGCAGCATTTACCTGGTAGGCTCTGACAGAAGCATTCACTTTAGCAAGGAACATTGATTTTGCTGCATGTTCATTTCTCAGAACACCTATTCTAACACATACATTTCGCGATGGTAGCTAGTCTGACTGGGAACGAACTGCTCTTCATCATAACAGGTTTTAGTGTCTTGCCATCTTCAATCTCCCATCCAAAAAGTGTGAATGCAGGTAAACACGGTTTGGGTATGTGCGAAGATTTTCATATGAGGGTTGCCAAAGCAACACATTTGATGTGTTCTTCAAGTGCATCAGCTGTAGGAGGTCAAGAGAAAAGCAGATCCGAGTTCCCTGTTAGAAATTTCTGTTCTCAATGAGCAGAATGTGTCGTTTTGACCTCCTCCAAATGACTTGATAACCATCGTTTGTCTGGATGCAAATAGACCCTGATAGATGCTAAATTATACATCCTGATTTTCTCCTATAGGTTTTTATGGATTCGGCATCAACAGAAGACATTGCTTTCCATAATTTTCTCTTTCTATATCATCTTTTCCAGAAAAGACATGGAAGTATGGGAATGCGAGGTATTTGTTTTTCCCTAGGCCAGCTGCTACTTGGTGAATTAGAACGAAAACGTTAACATCTTTATGAGCCCACAATTCCTTAATAGACGAGTTCTTCGCACTGTAATAGATGCACAACACAATAACATCGGTGTCGTTAGACCGGACAACTATTTGATTGGACTTGAAAACTTCAGAACAATAGATTACACGTAGGATGATACGCGCATCAGCTTATTCCTGAGTAGAACCAAGATCTGGTACTTCGTTCACTTCACTTGATGTTATTCTTGTAGTTATAGTTTGCTCGGTGTACCCACCGGAAACATAAAAACCAAATCGTTTTTTTTATCCGTTCACAGTATCGTTTTGTCTGGCATTTTCTGCAGTTCCGAGTGTACACAGTACCTTATCCATAACATTGTACAGCTTTCCAACTGATTCTGACATATGAAACACTTTGTATAATCTGGGGTGCAGAGCCATAGCCAATCATTTTTGCGCCCAGTCTTCATATATTGTACAATGTTCCAATAAATACTATATTCATAGTGATTTGCTAAAAGTAATTTCATGTTAACCAACAAACTTAAAGCAACTTTATCAGTTATAAGTAAAAGTAATTTCTTAAGTTCTAATATTGCCAATCATCAATCTTAAAGCCACAAAACAAGTGGTATTTTTGATTCACAATTCTGTAACGAAAACAAATGAAACCTAAAAACTGTAATTTATAATAGTTTTTTGTGCTTGCTACAAGTCTATGAAATGTGAGAAGATTTCCTACATTGATATTGAGGAAATATGAAGGCAGACTACATAGTGAGAGCTTGTTTGTTATGAATTTCGCTCAAAGCTACACGAGGGCTATCTGCGCTAGCCGTTCCTAATTTAGCAGTGTAAGACTAGAAGGAAGGTAGCTAGTCATCACCACCCACCACCAACTCTTTTACCAACGAATAGTGGGATTGACCGTCACATTATAACGCTCCCACGGCTGAAAGGGCGAGCACGTTTGGTGTCACGGGGATTCAAACCCGCGACCCGCAGGTTGCGAGTCGAGCGCCCTAACCATCTGGCCATGCCGGGCCTATAGTGAGAGTATCATTACATAGTAGATATATTAACTGTCAAAATATGAAGAAAGTGGATATATCTGCTGTGAAAGTACCAATACCACAGATCACATATCTTCAATTATCAGGTTTGTGTTTAAGATCAAGCAAGTTCGTCACGTTTCAAGGAGAATAATTATCAGTTTCAGAAGTAATTTTAAACGTAAGTCAAAGAGCTTTACTTACTTATACCCCCACACACATAAGAGTGATTATCAGTTTCAGAAGTAATTTTAAATGTAAATAAAAGAGTTTTACTTACTTATAATCCCCCTACCACACACACACACACACATAAGAGTAATTATCAGTTTCAGAAGTAATTATAAACGTAAGTAAAATAACTTTATTTATTTATGCCCTCCCAATCCCCACACACATACATACATATAGATGCTTAACTTATTTCCTAAATACGATTTGTATTCATTATGCAGTACGTGTCGTTGCAGATGCCACAAGTCCAAGGACAACTTGGTACTTATATACTTGGTTCATGCCGAATTTCCAAATTTTCAATTGTGTTATGTTGTCACTAGTATGCTTACTACTTACTATAACTATGTCCTCTTGTTGTTCTTTTATTTTTTTACTATCCCGGATGCAACTTTTCAGTCTATGTATATTTATTTATTCGACCAATTATGTTTATTCAGCTTTTAAGGCAAACATGTTTTTTTCGCAACAAAAATTACAAATTTCTTATAAAATGCTACATTAATTTAATGACTCAGTATTCTGGTGGTCTAAATTTATTTGAAATATTACTGAGTTTTAAACATGTTATAATAAGCCTACTAATCAATTGATCTGCGATCTTTCCTTATTTCTGTTATTCATACATACATTTGAAGAAGTGATTTAACAAACAAGAGTATCCTCCTGCTCTTTTCATGGTTTCAATCATTTACATCTTGATTTTCTTCTACCAGTTCTCTTAAGCGTCCTTGTTCTTCTTATAGAGCTTTTCTTGAAATAATCTTTTAAAAATTATTTACCTATTATTTTTGTCAAATTACAATTTACTTAATGTTTAAAATGTCATTAGTATTGGATTCAAAGTAAAAGTTCTAGTTTCTGAGTTTTTTTTTCAACTTTTTCTTATCCGTTAAGTTTTTTAGGACGTTGCTAAGAGAACAAAACATCATTCTGTAAATGTTCAAATGACGTTTCATAACTAAGTTATTAAAAACATCGACTTTTCTATTCTCACTCAAGATTTTGAAACGCTCTTCATATATATTAATGTTACACCGTATTATAAGTCTTTGGTAAATAATGTTAAGATATAGCTCGAACACTCATTAAAGTTCTCTAACAAAACAACATAAACCATAAATTGAAGCCCTAACATATTTACTTTCTTGGAAACTAATATTCCAGAAATGTTTAGTTTTTAGTTTGTGAACTAGATTCGTATTTGATTATTTCTTACAAAATCTCCAATCATCCTTCCTTTAGAAAAATATTTATAGATAATTCTATTTTCCTTCGACGAGGTAGAGGTTTACTGTGTTTGTAATCCACTAAGACAACTGACGTTGCCTCCAACCTGTTCTCAGCTCAGCAGAACATGAACCTCCCTTGTGGCTACGAGTTTTTTTTTCTCTCTCTCTCTCTTTTTCTTTTTCTGACAGCAGGAAATGCGTTTCCAACTTTCCGTTTCCCTCTCGTATGCAACAATTCATCCACGTACAAGGCACTATTCACGCTCGACTGATGATAACGATTGGTATAGACAGTCGGGCTTTGGTCTGTTGTATATTATAGGAAGTTGAATATGACCATTGCTTTTCAACACTACATCAGAAACTTCCTGTCCACAATCGCTGTGTTAATAAACACAGTAGGATGCTCTTACACATTCATCTTCTCCCCGAGAAACAATAGAGAGAGATTAATAAAAAATGATCAAGAACCGTGTTCTGTTTTTAATATCCAATAATCAAACATTAGGGATACTCTTATCACTGTAGGAGGTGGACGTTAGAGACAAGAAGAATCCGGGTTTTCTTGTTTCAGTCTTTGTTGTTCATATTAATATAATAATAAAACAAATAAACCACAGACGCAAGAGTACCTGCGAGGTTCTAGAGCCTAGGAAAATCTAAGATATATTTAAGAAAACTTATAATTATTTAGACCAATTTATATGTACAGCTTAAACAATATAAGGTTTTTTTGTATTAGTTGATATTTTCCTTGGTTCTCAAGAATTCATTATGTGTGTGTTTGTTTTGTAGCAAAGCCACATTGGGCTATTTGCTGTGTCTGCCGTGGGGGAATAGAATCCTAGATTTTAGCGTTGAAGGTTCGTAGACTTACTACTGTCCCACTGGGGGAACAACAATTAATTAAGTTTATTAGACTATCACTCTTCTCAAAGACAAGAAGGTATCTTTGCCAGTAACTAAAAGTAAGATTTTATAAATTAAAGAGTTATTTGGAGGAAAAAGGAAATGAGTAAAGTAGTAGCCCTTTTGGAAGCTCTTTAATACGTACAATTTGTTTCTTTGTTTGTAATTAAGCACAAAGCTACACAATGGGCTATCTGTGCTCTGCCCACCACGGGTATCGAAACCCGGATTCTAGCTTTGTAAGTCCGCAGACTTATCGCTGTACCACTGGGGGGGGCGATATGTACAACATTTTTTATCCTTCTCTAATCCAATCAATGATGCTGCTCACGATGATGAGCTTTATGTTCACTAGGAAGTATACCCGTCTGATGTACAAGAGAGCTGAGCCTATAATTAGTCGCTTTGAAATCAGTTTGAAAGCTTTAGGGAAAAACATTTTAAAAGTTTGGCTTTGATGACAAACATAGGAAAAATAAAACCTTTCTACCAATATTTTATTCAATATCGTAGCTGTTGTATTAATACCAGGGTATTTGTAAATGGATATTTCTTAACCTCCATTACACAAGTAAACGAACCTCAATAGCTACGAGCTTTAAGTTAATTTTTTCTCAGCACAAATAAACACAATAAAAAAGTGTATCTTCGAATATAAAATCAGGATTGTTAATCTACGGAGTTAAACTACGTTAAAATTAACTTTTCAAACAAAACTTTTTATACATTATTGGAGCAACACATTGAAGAATACATGAAAATAGCACCATTAACAATAAATCTAATTATATGCCTTAGCGCTGTGAAAGTGATGTTGCGTTGTTTTAGTAATCGTTAAGGTAATATTAAGAAACTTGTCATATGTTTCTATACATGTCATCACGAGAACACTGATTAGTTTTAAGTAAGAGATATCGAAGCCATGTTATTTTTTTATATTGCCAATATTATTTATTTGGGAACATTAATCAAAAAAAGCGCAATTCACCTAAATTAGAGTTACTTGAAACCATGAGTGAAAAAATGATCGACTAATATTTAAAACTGCCCACGTCTTATCTCATTGATTTTTGTTTCCTTTTGTGAAACCCAGATGACCAAAACCATTCGTTTTCTAAGAAAGGGATCGAAGCTTATCTGACTCGTTTAAATTGCTTCTTTTTTTTTTGCTAGAAAATGAAATGAATTTTATTTGCGCCACGTATATTTTTGACCGCGGCAGAACGGCTCATAGAATGACTCTGAGTTTTTCCAAGTAAAAACTGTTAGCTCATAGCTCCATCTCTTGACCGATTTGAGATGTAATTATAGCCGTGGCTATTGAATATTCCCTCCTGTTTTATCACAAAGGTCGAACTTTCTATTGCAATAATCCTTTATAGAAAAAGTTAACACTTTGTAAATAACCTTAATAAAGCTTGTTTTCTGTAAAACGTACTGTGAACTTTCCTATAGTTTTAATGAAGTCAGAAAAATCCAATTCTACAATATAAATCTTATTAGTTTCATTAGTACTTTGTTCATGTAGCTCATGAATTGGTTTCATTAGTACTTTGTTCATGTAGCTCATGAATTAGTTTCATTAGTATTTTGTTCATGTAGCTCATGAATTAGTTTCATTAGTACTTTGTTCATGTAGCTCATGAATTGGTTTCATTAGTACTTTATTCATTTAGCTCATGAATTAGTTTCATTAGTACTTTGTTCATGTAGCTCATGAATTAGTTTCATTAGTACTTTGTTCATATAGCTCATGATGCTAAGCTATTCCTTTTAAAAGATCTCTGGCGAAAATCAAAAGAGTGCATGAGATTGCGAACTTAAGTCCACAATGTTGTCATGGCAACTGCTTCATAAATCTAATGAAGGTCGTCATGAGTTAAGCATACATATATTTTATTTAAACATTCTAATCAAAACCATTTGAGCATGATCATTTTCCTATGCATGAATGTAACCAGATCATTTCTTTTTTCTTTAAACGAAAAATATCCATTGTCGGTAATATATGACCTGAAGATAAATATTTTATTTTAAACAATTGAATAGACAACAATGTGAAATAGAATATAAAGTAGTGGTAAAAACTCGCCAAATTAAATTAACTTTATTAATAAAACAAGAAAACGACGTTTCGGGCAACAGCCCTTCATCAGGTTATCAGTGGCAATGCAACTGTTAATATAAGGGTTAGGTTGAAACAACAAATAACACGTGGCTCGAAGTTTTTACTACTACTTTATATTCTATTTTGCATTTTGTTATTTCCTCGCCTACACAATTATTTTATTTCTTGAAATAATATGAAATATACTACAATACGTTACTATAAGTAAATATTAATAACTATAAGTGATTTTTCTTCTATTGTTCCAAGACTAAGATGGTGCTTAATGCTATAGCTGAGGTATCTTAAAGCACCGAGATAAAGAATGAAACATGAGATAAACATATTGCTCTACAAATTTCCAACTAAAGTAAACAATCTAAAAATAACTAACCCGTTTCAGAACATTTAAATTTTGCTAAACGAAATATATTGTGTAAGTCTTAGAAAACGTGAAATGTCAATATAATTCAATATTTGTTTAACAAAACGAGTTAAGAACACTTCACTTACTTAAACGCCCCCCCCAGTGGCACAGCGGTATGTTGGCGGACTTACAACGCTAGAAACCGGGTTTCGATACCCGTGGTGGGCAATGCACAGATAGCCCATTGTGTAGCTTTGTGCTAAAGTTCAAACAAACATAAAAATCCTTTCTTATATTTGTTAACGATAACTAACAATATATTTCAGAATATCTGAAGAAAAAATGGTAATGCGGATAAGCCAGGTTTAGATTATTTGCCAAAAGCTACACAACAACAATCATGCAAACCGTCCCGATTTTTTGAGCTGATAGACTAGAGGGAAACCAGTTACACATTACCACTCTTGAGCTGATAGACTAGAGGGAAACCAGTTACACATTACCAACTCTTGAGCTGATAGACTAGAGGGAAACCAGTTACACATTGCCAACTCTTGAGCTGATAGACTAGAGGGAAACCAGTTACACATTACCAACTCTTGAGCTGATGGACTAGAGGGAAACCAGTTACACATTACCAACTCTTGAGCTTCTCTAAGCGAATAATTGGATTTGACCATCACTATTATAATATGCACACGGCTCCAAATTGCGAAGCACAATTTTGCAACATCAGGATGTGAACCATAGACCCTCAGATCTACAGTCGAACACGCTAACCATTAGACCAAAATCTTAATAAATCATGTTTGTTTATTTCTACAACTGATACATACGTGTATCTGCTTTAACGATATAAATTAATACTCGTGCTTACCACTAATGTAATGCGTAGATATAATTATCACTTTTTAAAACATTAACCCTGAATATTGGTGGAGTTTTAGTCGAAAAAATTATAAAGTCAATCATTTAACTACATTGTATTTAAGTGTCGTTATTAGAAAACCAATTACCCCTTTGCATAATCGTTAAATCTAAGCTGTACTGTTTCTATGTTAAACTAGCTGTAACTGCAAATTATACAAAATGAGTATAAACAAAAACAGATACATTAGCAGATAGAATCGTTAGATAATAGAATTTTTTCTTGGTTGTGTTTTAAACATTTTTTAATAATACTTTGTGGCTTGTTTTGTTGGGTTCTATACATCAATATGCACTACAGAAATTAAATGATGGGCTCTTTCTTTGTTGAAATACTTTAACTAAGCATACGACTTAGAAACGAAGATACTATCTCTCACAGTAAACCTAGTTTTCTTGGTTAGAGAAGACTACTTACATTGATACCTAAAATAAAAGCCTTAAGACCTTTGAAGTGTTGTGAATACATATATGATGTATGTGTTATTTTAGTCTGTATTACTGAATTAATTAATGGATTAAAATCAATCTTTTTTTTTCTATATCGCTCATAGATTTCAGAATACAAACACTCTGGTGTCATTTAAGACAGTCAATTCATAATTTAAAAACTGAAGTCCTGTGACGTATTTCTTAATCCTACATTATCATCCTATTAAACATTTGAGCATCTAAACATTTGTATTTTATCTAAAACATTACCGCGTGTTATACAAATAAATTTTAGAAAAAAGTGGTCTTTGCTCATGGTTCTTAATTATTATGACTTGAGTCACTAAAACCTATTGGAAATAATCTACATTTATTATAATATACAATAAAATTTAGTTTGATAGAATACAAATACAATCGAACAAAAACCTGAATAGTCATCTAAATTACAATAATGCAAACCAGGTTAATCGCTCAAATGTTATCAAAATACAACCAAATTAACTTTTATAAATATACTAGCCAAAATACCCGTCAACTGACGGGGAATGTTTAAATTTAATTAAGACAATGTAAATTTAACAGCAATCTTATATTTTAAAGTAATAACTTGAGCATAAAGTTTATCTCAACATTTTAAAATTATAACAAAGCTTCTTCATAAACAATATTTGCAGTTTGATTTCCATCTACTAACAAATAAAGATTTTGAGGTGATCCCACCCTTGAACACCCTACATCTCATTGACTATGAGAAAAGCATGGTTGTTTGAGAAACAATCCAGCAACTTTCATAGTTTGACATAGAATCCCTTTAGAATACTCAACATTGTCTAAAGCGTAAACCTGCCAAGATTGTTTGAGATTGACTCAATATTCTGGGAATAATTAACCAACTGGTTTTACAAAATGGAAATAGGGAAATTAAGTTCAATTTTGATCCCTTAGGACATTCCCCATATTTCATTGTGTTTGCATACAAATTTTGGTTGAGATTGGCCCAATAGGCTCGGAGGAGTTAGGGGTGCAAATAAGCACATATTTCGTCTTTAAATATATATATAGATTGATTCCCAACGTATATTTTAATGATTATCGATAGAATAAACAGACACGAGAATGCTTATTTGTTGTGTGTTTTAAAATTATCGTATATCTTCATGAGAGACATGCAATTTCAGGGCCATTTTACGAGTGTGTTGCCTTGGGTTAGACTCAACAAGCGTCTCCAGAACATCAATATCAATTCCAACATGTCGGCTCATGCCATCACCGTGTTTAAGGCTAAAGTTCATCTGAACGAAATTTGCTGAACCATCGTTGACACTTACGAACGGTCAAAACATTTCC
>NW_013665834.1:611180-626320 GCF_000517525.1 Limulus polyphemus | reverse complement strand
ACTTTACACGTTATATAAGCTATACTAACATGCCGTTTAGGCGGTTCGTTTACCTATTATACGTGATGTACGTTTTTTGGGGATTGGTTAATGAAAGTACTCCAAAACGCGACATTAATTTCTTGGCGACCTAATATTTATGATGTGAAGTCTGTGTATATATTATCATAATATCTATTTTGGATGTTTGAAGTCGTTTCTTTTTTAATTTATGTAAGCTTTATGGCATTTATTTTTCACACAGAAATAAGATTTTTATTCTATGTAATATCACTTCATATTGACAGTACCTTTAACTTCAAAACCAACTTAGATTTCTTGAGACCTTATTTTAGAAAGTTATTTTGTAAAACAGGTTTTACTAGAGAGAAATTAAATAGAACTATCCCTCCCAGTGCCTCAGCGGTAAGTCTCTGGACTTAGGACGTTAAAAATTGGACTTTAATACCCGTGGAGGGCAAAGCACAAATAACCCGCTGTATAGCTTTGGGATTAACAGCAAACAAACCTTTCATATGTTTGCTAAGTAATAAGATAGGATCATTTTGTTATGTGTTTTTTAAAAGCTGTTTTTATTGTTTATTCACTTAAATGTCTTATATTTTTTCTGTTACTGTTTATTCGTGAAAAACATGTTTTTATTCAAATATATGATATATATAGAAAACGAGCGAATTTATTTTCTACAAAAGAAACTGAAAATTAGGTCTTCAGAATACATTTTTCTAAGACAACACATTTATCGTTTTGCAATGAATCATTAACGACTATGTTCTTGATTTAAATACAAGTGACGAGTAATAAAGTTTAGGCGTGATGGCAGAGAATGGATTTTGTCTTTCAGGAACACACTTGTATGATGTCAAGCTTAATCAATACATAGTGTGCTAGAACACTAACTACAGGGTCTCGTGCTGGTCTCGTAACTCCAGTTAGTCACGCTACGCTCTAGTTAATAAGCATATGCTACCATAGAGATGAAATGTTGGGGTAAGCACGACGCCATGTGTTACAAAATTGAGTTTAGAGTTTAATCGATGTTGAAAAAACAAACATGATCATATTTCGTTTAACAGCCATAATTATGTCAGTATTGTGGAAACCCTTGTACAGAAATTGTTAAATCAAAAGCTAAATTCATATCACAAAATGGCCTAATGTTATTTCAAGCAGCTGCAAAAGTTATATGATTTACTTCTTAAGCCTGATCTTGATTATTATTAACATTTTAAAAACAGATGTATTGATTGCATGAAAAAATATTATCAATAATTATCCATTTCTATCCTGTTTGTCGTCATTATGGTCATGTAGCGGCATTACGTTTGTCGTTATTATGGTCATGCAAGGGCATTATGTTTGTCGTCATTATGGTCCTATAGCGGCATTATTTTTATCACAACGTTTCTCTGATCATCATATAGATTGCATTTTTTTCAATTTCGCTAAAATGTATGCTTTTGTGTTCTACTCCTAGTATTTTTATTTCTCTCAATAGTATCTTTCTATATTTAATGTATAGTTTTGTAGCATTTCTTCATCATAACGACTTCGTTTTTACCAACATGATAGAGAGTTTTTAGTTCAAGCAGAACATGCAGACATCAAAACCAAAGGAATAAACAGTTTACAACAGTAGTTATTCAAATAGTTAGTGCACGCCAATTTTAACCTGCTAACACAGTTACAGTGTTACCTTCAACAATATCTATATTATCGTTACGCTATAAATGTACATTAAAATGCCACTAGTTTGGAATATTAAACTATTATAAATGCAATTTATCATTGTTAAGCTCTTTAAATTTTTGTTTTTCAAGCACATCCATAAATTGCCAATATTTAAGCTTATCATTGCGAAAGACTCTCGGTGGGTCTGCGGTAAGTTTATGAATTTACAATGCTAAAACCCGGGGTTCATTCCCTCGAGGTGGATAGGGTGTAGATAGCCCATTGTGTAGCTTTGCACTAAGAGAACAACAATAATCATTATGAAGAAGCTAGATGTTTGAAAATATGGTTCAAATAGATTTATAATTAACAAAACTGTTCGATATGTGTCTTTGATTACAAATCCTGTTCGATATGTGTCTTTGATTACAAATCCTGTTCGATATGTGTCTTTGATTCCAAATCCTGTTCGATATGTGTCTTTGATTACAAATCCTGTTCGATATGTGTCTTTGATTCCAAATCCTGTTCGATATGTGTTTTTGATTCCAAATCCTGTTCGATATATTCTATTTATTTATATCTTAGATTTTGAAATAACAATTGCTCTTCGATACTTTTTCACTTATTTGTAAGATAAGTTTGGAAATACAAATCACATTTGCTACTTTTTCATTTAGTGTTAACTTTATAAGTATCATACATTTCCTTTAATTTGCAGGTTAGGCTTAGAAACAGAAAATGTTGTTCAATATTTATTCATTCACTTCTTGATTAGGTTTAAAAATAAGTAATACTTTTTATATTTTCCACATATTTATACACTAGATCAAACACCTTAGTTATATGTGTGAAGATAACAAATCCTGTGTGATATTTTTTCATATATTTATACACTAGGTTAAACACCTTAGTTATATGTGTGAAGATAGCAAATCCTGTGTGATATTTTTTCATATATTTATACACTAGGTTAAACACCTTAGTTATATGTGTGAAGATAACAAATTCTGTGCGATATTTTCCATACATTTAAAAATTTGTAATATTAACCTTAGTTAATTCTTTGTATGCTTGTAAAAGTGTGCTTAAAATTATTATTAAATTAAACTGATATTTCATTTTTTTACTCGTTTACTCCAGCTAGTATTCTCAAACCTAACTATAGGATATACATATTTATATGTGACACTAACGGACTTTTAAGCCTAACTATAGGACCCCATTTTTTGATTGGACATATTTATATATGACACTAACGGACTTTCAAGACTAATTATAGGCTCCCACCTCCTTTATTGTACATGTTTTAATGGGACACTAACGGACTTTCAAAAACATGAAGAACTGAACACTTTAAGAAGTCAGAAATATCATAACGTAGTATGTTTATAATAAAAAAACAAAAAACTCGAAAACATATTAGTTTGCGCAAATATTCCGCAAATAATGTAACGTCAGCCCGAATCATAGTAAACGTAAAATAACACTTCAATAGCTACAACTCGTATCTTCATAATGTTCTACTGGAGTCAGTTAGATACATTGTTTATTCATTACAATATCTACGAAGTAAGGATGACGGTTTTATTTACTAAATATTTTATACACTTCCATTTACATAGAAAAATAAACTTAAGCAAGATTTATTCTCGTTAAATTTCAAAATAATTCTGACGAAACATTTCTTTATATCTATGTTATTTTGAAAACAAGATAATTAGAGACTGGCTATATAATTGTTAATTAAAACGACGAAGATTATCATTCTTTTCACAGTCAGACTAAAGGCTAAGAAATATTACACTGAAAATATCTAGGCGTGTTTCAATTCTGTTTTGTAATTTTTGTAAGCAATAAACTGTACGTGCCGGTTTATGCAAGTTTACTAAAAATAAATACAACTGAAACAATATTTACCTGTAGTTATACACGAACGTTATAATATTAGTGTACTCTCTCTTTTGAGCAAATATTACAAGTAAGGAAAATAAGAACAGAAACGTATTAATTAAGCAACTGTTATTTATTTTACTATAAAATAGAGGTTGGCTACTCAGTAAGTACTATATGGATTATATCATGAACACAAACTTGTTACTTGTTCAACGATGACTCATAATTAACAAACTAAATAATAATAATAAAGAAATACCAGTGATTGTCAGGCATGACATTAAAATACGCCGCGTTTGAATAATAAGCATCAATTAATTGAACGGGATTGAATCACTATTACTCTGCTTATCACGTGAATGTCTCAGTCAACTAAACTGGCGCATTTAAAGTGCCTGAAATTCTCAGTTTTTATTTCACAGATTAATAAGAATGAAATTCAACAAGGCTCTGGAACTACGCCAATGATCGCATAAAGCTGAAAATCATTTTATTTCCATTTTTACTACCATTTGTTTTTATAACAAACAATTTTAAATTTTACAAATCCATTGGTATAGCTCGAGAGCCAGATGAAGAAAAAACAGATTTGTTAATCATTCTCTTGCTGTTTCAGTTTTCACCTGATAAGCAGATTATCTGGATCAAATACCCCTAGGATCTTTTTTATTTCTTTACAAAAATTCTAACTACGCTTGAACCCCCATTAAAATGCCATTGTTTTATATAATTAGTTTTCACCTAATAAACAAAAATATATGGATTCACAACTGAATGGTTATTTCCTTTTCTTTTGGCTTTATTCTATAGTCAACAGTACTGATGAATATTACCAAAATTATATACTCTCAGAATGTAAGTATTGTAGCAGATTTCTGGTTATGTTCAACAGAATAAATCAGTCTTTCGTTCTTTGTTTTGGCTTTATTCTATAGTCAACAGTACTGATGAATATTACCAAAATTATATACTCTCAAAATGTAAGTATTGTAGCAGATTTCTGGTTATGTTCAACAGAATAAATCAGTCATTCGTTCTTTGTTTTGTTGGATAATCTTAAATGTTAATGATAGTAATCCTCACATTTTTATTTTCATCAAAATATTGTTCTTCCAATAATCTATGTACATTTGACCCAAGTGAACAAAGATACTGGGTTACTTATTTGAAGAAAAATGTTTGAAAAGTCATTGCAACATGAAGCTAACTTAAGCTTAAATATAAGTACTATTAAGGTCATATAACTGTAATGTTGCTTTAAATAACTATATAAAGATGTGAATTATTAGCCATACTGTTCGTGCTTCACGAACGTTTGGAAACGAGAAACAACATAACTGTAGTACATGTAGGTCTAGTAAGGTACATTTCCAAATCCTTCCTTTAAGAGAATAGAATTTGATATATATTTACAGCTAAGTCTCCTATTATGTTGGAGTAAAACCACATAATTTGCTTCCCATATATACATTTACATTTATACGTTAATAACAGTAGGGTTATGTTAATATTTTAACAAAATAAATATCGAAACGAATCCTAAGAAATTATTTAACAGATTTCTTCTGGAATCACTGAATTCGATATTTTACATTTAAACACATAGAATTTTATATATATACATAGAACGAGATGTTTGTTGATGTAGCTGACTATCCTTCTTGTCTATAGAGAGAATGTATCATATTCAACCTCCCCAGTTAATCTATAATAAAAAAAAATCAGAGATGACATCAACAATTATTTTGATCAAACAGACTGACGTACAAAATACTTAAAATGTGTAGATGAAATTGTAAGTCACATATAATTTTGTTTCTATTTTGTACCTATTTGGTTTTACACTTTTTGCTATTCTCTATCTGGGTTTCAAATTTGAATAATTATTATTATCATTCCAAATCGGTATATTAGGAAGAGCTTTACAGGAATCACACAAATAATCTCAGCTGTACTTCAAGTATATCACTAACAAAGGATCTTCAAGAGAATGATAAGTGTAACGAGAACCAGAATATCGTTATTGTGCTCTGGTTTTGTATATAACAACTTATATTTCACTTCTCACCACGAATAGTAGTAAACCCTCCGAAGAACCTATTAGTACTAGACAAAAGATTCGGTCATATGGAGTATTTTATAAAGAATAAATAGTTTTAAGCAGTTGTATTTCATTGAATTGTTACTTGGGTTCTAATTGTCGCTTCTGTTACCAAGTTGGTTGGGACTCTCCCTGTTATTTGTAGCTTCTGCCACCAAGGTGGCCTTGATTTCCCAGTGCTATTTGTAGCTTCTGCCGCCAATGTGGCCTTGATTGTCCACTGTTATTTGTAGCTTCTGCCACCAAGGTGGCCTTGATTCTCCACTGTTATTTGTAGCTTTTGTCGCCAATGTGGCCTTGATTTCCCAGTGTTATTTGTAGCTTTTGCCACCTAAGTGGCCTTGATTCTCCACTGTTATTTGTAGTTTCTGCCACAAGGTGGCCTTGATTCTCCACTGTTATTTGTAGTTTCTGCCACCAAGGTGGCCTTGATTCTTCACTGTTATTTGTAGTTTCTGCCACCAAGGTGGCCTTCATTCTCCACTGTTATTTGTAGTTTCTGCCACAAGGTGGCCTTGATTCTCCACTGTTATTTGTAGCTTCTGCCACCAAGGTGACCTTCGTTCTCCACTATTATTGATTTTGTTTTTCACATAACCTTACATAAGTAAGTATTTCGTCACAAATGAAGTCTATCTTATAAAGCTGAAATCGTGTACTTCGAACCGCTAACTATTATTGTAAATCACTAATATTGATTTTAATAAACAAATACATAATGAATAAAAGCACTTTTCATGGTTACTACAACAAAACCTGATAACGAAATATATATGTCCAAAAAGTGTGTGAAAAGACATGCAATCTTAATATCTCACGTAGAATCTTTTATTTTCACTCTAAATAAGTAATTGAATAGAAAAGAAAGAAAGATCAACAGAAATATTTATAATCTGACTTACTATTAATATAGTTGTCTTCACAATTTCTTCGTTCACTTACAATTAACGTGGTTGTCTTCACAATTTCTTCGTTCAAGTTTTATTTTTCTCTATCAACAATGTAAAGGTACATATATATTAAATGAGATTTTTTTATGAGAATATGCCCGTTTTATAAATCATGGATGCTGTACTATACTTGTTTTATGCTGTTTTTTTCTTTCTTTTTTTTTTTGGCACGAAGATAATTCGGAGGAAGTAAGGTTGTGCACTGATTGTACTTTATACATAGGATAAATCAGAGGTAATCTTTCGGAAACTAACACCACAACACAAAAGTCCTGTACAGCAAACATCCTCATCGTGCCACTCATTACTCTGGCGATGACGTGACGTCATAGTTTCTTTAGTTAGTCCATGAAGTGAGCCTTGGCACGTGAGATTTGCTGTGGTAGTAAGATGTTGGAATGTGGAAGACTTAGTTTGTTGTTCAGAACCTTCGGAAGAAAAAGCAGTCATTACATTTTCATTACTGTTTAGAATTTGTAAAAAAAATGGATTGAAGCTCTACCTTAGTTCTTGAAAAAGACTCTTTAACTTATCATACAAGGATTTGTTTAATAATGGGATTATTTATGTTAAACTTTAGCCTTTTAGTGGTTATGTGATAAATATGGGTGCTAAAATTAAACACGCTTAACCACACAAAATCTATAACAACTAACCTTAACTCGAAGTCAAAATGCCTTATAGTATTCTCTAAACGTGTTCGAATATTTTTAGGTTTGGTTTCAGAGATCTACTAGACTTACTTAAAACAACTATTTAATAGTTAACGTGGATTTTCTACAGTCTAATAGGTAACGTTTGTCACAATGATCATTCGGGATTTAATGCATCCTTTCAATAAACACGAAGAGCGGTCTAGTCCTCCGGTAAAGCTTTGGATTTCGGAGCTGGCGAGCCGGATTTAAATCCGTGCGATACCACAATATATTTATCGAACTTAGAGAGAAACAGTCAATCCGTTAACGTGGCTAGCAGGTGGTATTAGTGCTGCTGACTGCCCTGTGGTCACTAGTTCATAATCATGGACTGCGTCAAATAGCTTATTAACTTTGCTGTAAATACAAATCTAAAACATATTTTTTTCCATTCTGTATCATTTTATTATACAGAAAGTCAGCAAAATACTCATACATATATATAATATTTAATATATAATATTTAAAAAGATTTTTGTAACTGAAGTGTGAAAAACAAAGTGGTTGATATTACGGATGAAAATATCGTTTGCAGCGAGAGTATCCAACTGATGAATCGATACATTGTGATCATTACATGTATAAGTAAAAACAAAAAGGCATGTGAAGTTAATTATATGCATTGCTAGGTTAATTTTTAGTTCCGACCATGTAAAGTAGATTTCTTTATCAAAAGTTAATGATGACTAAACGATCATGCCAGATAATAGCCAGTTAGTTACTACTGTTTCAAGTGTCTTTAATCTAGATATTAGCGAGCCAGTAAACATATAACACAAAAAGTCTATGTCAGCTGCACGTGGCTTATATTGTTATTAAAATATTGATTTTTAAATTTTCATTACAAACAAGCTATCTCTGTCTGATACTCATGATATTTTAGTTCTCAATAAAAAAAAGTAAGTGAACAACTATTTGATTGTTTATTTATTTGTAATTAAGCACAAAGCTACACAATGGGCTATCTGTGCTCTGCCCACCACGGGTATCAAAACCCGGATTATAGCGCTGTAAGTCCGCAGACATACCGCCGGTGCTACTAGGGGCAGTGAACATCTAATACTAAGCGCATAAGTCGAAAATCTACAAAATAGTATAAAACGGACTCAAACCTTATTAACCTTCATAACGATTTTTTTTTGTTCTTAGTTTATTCGAATGAAACAGGCGTATTTTCTATTAGATTAAACTAGAAAATCTAAACTGGTCTCACAGTAAATCTAATATGTAGGAGTACGGAACGAGCAGCAAACCTAAAGAGAAGCATAACTTGCGAATATTTCTCTTTCCCTTTCGAGAACTATAAGTACGCACCCGCAATCAAAAAGAATTTACCTAATTCTTTATCTAGGTGTTTACGTCGTGCTCCTCGTTTCCTTTGTTGCTCAACGGAGTCGCATTCGTTTCCAGACTCCTGACTAGACGACACGGGTGTTTCTTCACTGTCTCGCATCATACTTTCGTATCCGCTACTTGTCCCAGAGAACTGAAGCAATTTACCACACGGTAGTAACTTTGACCCTTCCCTGGGCTCACCACTAACAACACTGCTGTCACTTCCACGACCACTACTAGACTTCATAGAGCGGGCTTGAGTGACCTTAGCATAAGGAGACATGAACGGTGAGCCAGATGGATAACTGTGAAGAAAGTTGGTTGAACCACAATGCACAGACCCTGATAATCTCCGCGTTGAATTATCTTCTCGAAGACACAAAGGTATCCCACTTTCACGAGAAAGATAAGAAAGAAAAGGCGATTTGATTCGTTTATCTTGCCTCTGAGAGCGCATGCTATTGTTAATGAGTTTTATTTTATTACTGAACTGGAATGATTCAATCGGAGGGTTTTGTAAGTCATCAGAAGAAGAGAGGAAACCTGACTTCTTCTCTTTAAAGTCATTGGCACGTGAGTTAATAAAATCTTGAGGGTTTGTGAATTTTAGATTACTTTGATGAAAATAATTTTCGCAAGATCCAAGGTTTGGGAAAACTAATGGTTTTATCCGTAAATCTTTTTCATTTTTAATCAAACACGAGCGTGAATTGGTCCAAGTTGAAATAGTGTTTTTAGTTATATCTTTTGTGAATTCACATGTGGCTGATCTTGTTTCTGCAATTTTCGATTTTTCAAGTATTTCACTAAACGAGTGATATTTCATTCCTTCTGGATTATGGGTATTCGACATTTCTTGCTCTTTGAACAAAGGTTTTAGTGTTTCTCCAGGTTTAGAATATATCGCCTTTTCTTCACTGTCTTGATAAGTTAAAATCTCCTTATTCACTTCCTGAGACAAGGCACGAAGTGGATATTGAGTCTTACAGTCTTTAAACTGTTGAATTTCTAAATCTTCAATTCCGCTGAGAGAAACAGACTTTTGTTTTGTTTTTCGCAATATTGGTGGAACAACCAACACTGGTTTTGGCTTATGAATAGGTTTCCACAAGAGCGTTGCGAGTTTATTTTCAAATTGCAATCTCAGGTATGTGACGTCCCCAGGCTCGCTTAGCGTGCTTGAAACTTCAGGATCTTTGGCGGTTATGTCATTATATGTTAATTGAAATATTTTACCAGGAAGAGAAATAGTTTCTAAATGCTCATCGCCACTGGCTTGTTTTTCTTTCAACTTCTGATCTCTTACATCACACATGTTTCTACAACTTAAACACCTTGTCCCTAAAATCGTTTCTTCCATTAAATACTTCTTACCATTTTCATCAAGAAAATCATCCTGTCCACCGCTGAGTGTTGAAAATTCTTGATCTTTACCAGATCTTTGTGGGTCCGTGAATGACGAATCTAAAGTCAAGCTATCTTTGCTGAGAACTCTGAGAGGATGGTGACTGTTATTTCCACAACAGGCTTTACTTGTTTGGGATAGTGTTTTATCAGATGTAGAGTCGTCTTTCAACATAGCAACAATAATATCTTCTTCAGTTACTTGGATACAAGAATCTTGCATTTGCACAGGTCCATCTTCTTCTTCTTCTACACGTGTCTCCTCGTCGCTGTTGTTTGAGACCTCAATATCGTATTTATTTTTTAACTTTTCACTAGATTTTGCGGTATCAACAAAAGAAAACGTGTCGTTACATTCAATGCAATGTTGAACTTTGTAGGTTGGACTCTGATAGTCAGTGTCTGCTAAGTTTTGATATTGTCTTATTTTCACAGCACTTTCCTCTTTACAAGGAACAAAAGTCTCGTTACATCGATGAGAACAAATATGTGAAGATTTGACTGTTTCCATAAAATAACTTGGGTCTTTTTTATTCTGTTCTGTTGAAAATGTTTGAATTAACTGAAACTCGTTTTCCACAGTTTCCATTTCACTGGTGTTTTGGCTGTTCTGAGAGTATGGTTGATTTTGGTTTTCTGTAACGAACTCTTCTTTCTTAGGCACATTGTCCACATTGAAATCAGCACTCTTTGTCAGCGGGAAATCTATCCATACTTCGTTCTTTGAATTTTTTAGATTTTGTTGAACATGTCGTGAGTGTTCCTCTACCCATTTAGAAATAAAATGTTTTTTGTGTTCATCCATGTGTCCATTAAACTCTAACCCTGGTCCATCAACCCACTGCTCTTTATGAAGACTTTGTATCGACCGATTGTCAAATTTTGATTTGGAAAACCGTGGTCCATCAATCCAGAGTTCATCGCTATGTACGTTAAGTTCTCGGTTACTATGTATTTTGGAATAAGCACCATAGCAACATGTGTTAGCAGGTTTTCCTTCTTGTTTTATGGACTGTGATTTATGTTTGAATGTACACTTTCTGTAAACCTGAGAGTCTGGTGTTGGATAAGATAATCCACCATGTTCTGATAAAGATACTATCTGATCATTAATGGATGATGAATTAGCTGTCTGCAGTCTTCCATTCAATCGATTTCCTGTTTGATGAGTTTTTGTTTCTACTGCAATGGCGTTGGGTTTACTCACACTTAATCTGGGTCTTTCAACACCTCGAACGTTTCTTTCACCTGCTTCGTAATTTATCAGGGCGTTTTTAAAGGTCGAATGAGTCACAGAAGGCAAGGCACTTTTTAAATGTTTTGAATAAAATGGTTGTTGACATTTTTTATTATTTTCACTTTCTTGTGATACTACAACATCATAACTCTGTGTGGTTTTCTTAGCTGGCCGTCCCAACAAATGAGAAGTAAAATGATTATTGCTCATAGCAGCTCCTCGTTCTCCAACAAAAATCACTGTATCGCAGGACTGCTCACTGCTGGAAGTGTAATCAGGATCACTACTGCCAGATTTACTAACGTCTTCACCGATTGCATGAACTTTCAGGAAAGGACGACACACTCCTCGGTCATCGCCAGAACTTTCACTGGATTTCGCACCTGGAAACTACGAGAATATATAAATATATATATTCTTTTAAGAGAGAATAATTCTGTTAGATATAGTCGAACCTTTATTTCTTTATAACAAACATACAGCGTTATATTTCTTGTAATGATCTCAAATATTTAATACAGATTTTTTTAAAACGTGATTTTTATTTACAAAATCGTTAACCTATTAACATTTAGTTTATTACTGGTAATAGTTTAAAAAATACATTGTCTGGGTACCATATTACAAAAATATAAACAAAAAGTTGAAGCTAATTATTTGAAACATTAAAATATAGATATTTAACTAATTATTTACAATACTTCTTTGCTAGGTCATAATACTTCAGTTTTGAATGTGAACAATATGCACACCAACTTCATTCACTACAAATCAGTGCCACATTCCGGTCAGAACAGCTTACATTAAACATTTACTATATGCTTTTGTTTGTTTTAATGCATTAAGTATTTGATAAGTGTTTCGGAATCTTGAACTTGTACACACGATTTGCTTACTCTCAATTTTTTTCTCCGCAGGCGATGAATCCTGGATGCTAATTGAATCGTTGACAACGTTTCAGAATAGAACTCAGGATCTGAAGAAACGTGAGCTATCATAACTGCTCGGTAAGTTAAACTGCCTAGAACCTCCCGAAGAAGCTGGGTTAATTTACTTTCTCTGTTTGCAAAAAAAAAAGCATCCATCTTTCAACCACTCCAGTATTAAGTGATTTTTATTTTGTATTGAAACAATGAAACCAATACTAAACAATCTTTGTTTTCATTCTAAATCAGGTGAAAATGATAAACACAATATGAAAGGATTTGTAAACAACGAGTATTGAAAATAACAAATATATGTACTACTTATAGGTGGAAATGATATACACAATATGAAAGCATTTGTAAACAACGAGTATTGAAAATAACAAATAAATGTACTTATAGGTGGAAATGAAATCTATGTTAACAAACAAAGACAAGGAACGGTAAACACTCTATATACTAAATGTACTTCCCCGAAAGTGTTATGTTTTAAGTGTAAATATAATCAAATTAAGAGTAACAAATATTTATATTTTTTGCTTTTCAAGTTCACATGCCATGCTGTGTTGTAGCCTATAAAGTGCGTAATACTTCACGTGATTCATGCACACGTTTTACTGACGTCACGACAGTACACATTGCAACGTTAAGCGTCTCTTATGTGACGTCATTTTGGTGTTTACTGATTGACTGACAGATAACACACTACTGTATAGTGGTGCGAGTGGTTAAAACAGGTAACCCCTTCAAGCGGCCCTCGGCCCCTTTCGGTGAAATAATCCATGTTTACATGTAGAAGCAATGTGTAACACTGAACGCCACACATAAACTAAGTTTATAAACAAAGACATTCCCGTAAAAATTGAATGATGCAAATAGTTTACGTTTAAAGGCACATATTCCACATTAATGTTCGCTTGTTTATTTGCTTGTTTTAGAGCAAAGGAACATTAGGCTATATTAAGCGTCTACAGCGGGGAATCGAACGCCGGATCTTAGTGTTGTAAGTCTATAAACTTGCTAGCTATACAAAAGTTAGTCTCGAATTTTCAATACCAAAAATATATCTAATTGACAAAATTAAATGTTAAGGATTCCATCACAATACTCATACTTGTAAGGCACATGTTTCTGTCCATTGAATAGGGCTATTATGACGTTTCCTAAAGCTGACATCGAGAGACTGTGACTTCCATCCCCATCTCGTGGTTTGGCTACTTTCTCACAAGAACCGAGATCAATGAGACTTAAACGACTCCGACCTCCAGCAACTGTAAACAAGTTAATAGACACCTGGTAACAGTCACGTAAAACATAGATTTTCAAGCAGTATGTAAAATCAATAATATCAGATAATTAGAATTGCTAAGTGTTCTTATGAAAATTGAAAATAATATGCTGTCGAAATCAAAATCATCTAGCTACCTCGGTTAATACGAAAAGTTTAATTTTTTGTTTTAAATAAGTTCAAAGGACTACAAAATTTTCGTTTCTATGATAAGATAAAACGGATAAGCTTGTGCTTGTCTAGTACAAGAGTTAACACGTAGAATGATCATAATTTTTATTTACTAAGACGTTAAAACAGGATCAAAATTATAGTTTTGTACAGTATTTCATTAAAATATTCAATGTTTTATCTTCATCAAAGTTTTATCGGAGAAATTAATATCTGAACAGGACAAAATCAGTTATTCCTTACCGCCGTTTCGATTTCCTTTCTCAAATCGATACTGGTAAACATGAAGAGTAAATAAAAAATGGGAATTGCGTTTCTCGTCTTCGTTTTCTAGAAAAGAAAATTAAATTTGGATGAAACACACAATAACAGGGCGTTACTCTTACTCCCCATTTGCAATACAGACCAAAATTATAAAACACAAAATTACAAACCAAGAACTACGAAACAAACCTTTAAAACCGAGGTTAATATAAAGACATAACCAGTTACAATGACAAAAAACAAAGAGAAAATACTCGAGAAAGTTCTTGGTTGAAACTATGCAATCAATATCTGTTTGCGTGAAATAATGAAGTGTTCTTGAAACTTTTTCAATACATTTCGTATATGGATCATAAATAGGAAGTACAATTTCTTCTTCTACGATTACATGAAATGTCGAGAATGCACCACCTTCTAAAAAAGGCTTAGAATTAGCTGAAAGAAATTCAACTAAGACTTTTATCCTCTTGGGATATTTTTTTGAACGAAAGGTATAAGTTTAATTAGATGAACAGTGGTGATCAACCTGTTAAAAATTGAAAACGAAAGAGGTAGAAAAACGTGTTTAAACTTTAAAGCTAATTAGCCATGACCACTCAGGTTTAAAATACATTACACTATTGCTTTCTTATCCAGCAGAAATTTTGTACTCGTAAATACCGAATGGAAAAGAAGATCGATTATTTACTGCATGACTTGGGGCTCTGACATTCCTCATTTTGACATGTCACGCTGCTGATTGAATGCATTATTCAATGTAATTAACTCTCAGAAGTTCTCATTCTTTAGCAATTATTCCGAATTTCTTTGATCATTAATCCACTCAATTGATGTCTTTTGAAAAGAAAAATCCTAGTAATGATATAATATAAGCGTTTATTTCTAGTAAATTAATGAAATTTGCTTTGTGTTCAGCTTCAGTTAATTGTTTAGTTTTAGAGAATATTTTTGGCATTTGTATAATACTTTTTTTTTGCATTTTACTTTTGTATATATAGAACAGTCAGTTCATAAGAGACAAAATATGAAGCTGTATAAGGGAAAAAAGGACAAAACGTGAAGCTGTATAAGGAAAAAAAGGACAAAATGTGAAGCTGTATAAAGAAAAAAGAACAAAATGTAATGCTGTACAAGGAAAATATAGGACAACGTGAAGCTGTATAAGGAAGATAAAGGACAACGTGAAGCTGTATAATGAATAT
>NW_013665834.1:603314-610299 GCF_000517525.1 Limulus polyphemus | reverse complement strand
AGAACAAAATGTAATGCTGTACAAGGAAAATATAGGACAACGTGAAGCTGTATAAGGAAGATAAAGGACAACGTGAAGCTGTATAATGAATATAAAGGACAACGTGAAGCTGTATAAGGAAAATAAAGGACAACGTGAAGCTGTATAAGGAAGATAAAGGACAACGTGAAGCTGTATAAGGAATATAAAGGACAACATGAAGCTGTATAAGGAAGATAAAGGACAAAGTGAAGCTGTATAAGGAATATAAAGGACAACGTGAAGCTGTATAAGGAAGATAAAGGACAACGTGAAGCTGTATAAGGAATATAAAGGACAAAGTGAAGCTGTATAAGGAAGATAAAGGACAACGTGAAACTAGCTTAAGTAGTTTAAGAGATACTTCGAAAAACAGGGTATTGCTGTATTTCTATAAAATGTAACAAAAAGTTTTTTTTTTAATTTAGTAAAAACACACTGCTATGCACAAATAGCCTTTGTAGACTTGAGCGAAATTCTGAAACAACCAAATCTACTTTACTTAATATGTATTAGTGTGCTGTCATCTTAATGTTTCTGGTTTGTTTTATACGTGCTTATGTAACTAAAATCACCTCACTTAGCCAATTGTAAAAAAGAAAGAAAAAAAAATGAAGCCAGGTAAACATCATTAAATCGATTTTATTTCTACCCTCCCTTTTAAAAGTTTTATTTTTCTTATCGTTTACCATAAAGAGCGTGAAAGAAAACTCCAACACTTACCAATTTTAGATCTAGCAGCAAGTGCTGCATCAAGAAGAAAGGCAGCTTTTTCCGCTGTGGGGGCACGGATCTCACTCTGGTTTGACAAGTGTGTTCCGTAGATAGAGTCACTCTGAAGAAGAAGGCTAGGTGAATTTGCAGGAATATCGGTCCCTGAGTGACAGGAAGAAAATTTAAACTAAAACTAATCAGTGAAAATAAATAATTGATAACACGAGAAGACGCCTTTTAGAGGAATGTAATCTAGTTTTTAACCTTTCGACAATAAAGATTCGGCAGATTTCAATGATTTCTGGTTTAAGTCTGCTAAATAGATTCAGAAACATCAATCTATTCTTTGAATCCTATTCCCAAAATTACTAGAAGTTCTAGCTTTAGAAATAGCCTGTGTGATTTATTCGTTTTGAGACTTTTCTGTAAGAAAATTATAATGATATATCACCATTTTCATTTATTTTTATGTTAATTGAAGTAGTTCAATTTCTAGACTCTCATAGGCTATAAACGTTTACTTGCAGTTCAATCCTGTAGCTGATATTGATTATGCAAAACAGTTCTTGTTTACAGTTTTACCCATAGTCCTTTTCTGCAACAGTAAAAATTATCTAAAGTTTTCTCTAACATTATGTTTATTTTGCATTGTTAGTCTTCATTAACATTGTTATGATGTAAAAGATCCCAATCCTATTGTTTCAAAAATGTTTCTTTCGGTAAAATATAGTTTAAAAACTCTATTATTGAAAATATATATGTAACTGAATCCAAAAGCAATATGTATTTTCATAACCAAAATCACCCAAACGAAACAGTTGTAAGAATCTATTAATTCAGATGACCTTTTCTTACATGACGGTATTCTATAATACCAGATGTTTCATTCGTTGCATTCAAACATTTAAGAAAGTGTTAAAGATTTGCTTTCAAAATACTATGTTCAGGAATCATAATAGTAATGCAGCATTGATTGATTAATTCTTGCTAGGCACAAAGCTACACAATGGGCTATCTAACAGAAGTAACGAAACCCGGTTTTTACAGTCGTAAGCCTGCAAACATATTACTGAGCCACTGGGAGCAGTAATACAACATCAAAATAATCAACATAATTAGTTTATGATAAGAAATGTATGATGGTAAAAAGATGAAAGAAAAAAGTATCGCTATAGAGTTACAACTATTACCAAATATTTGTTCCTCATCTCCATCTGGTTAAACAATCTCTAACACAGCTTTAATTCAGCCAACGTTTTGTTTACAAAACTTCTTCAGAAAATAATTTCTACTGTGATATTTGTAAGGAAACTTTGAGTAAATTAAGTTGTTTTTCTATCGTCTTTGAATCAAACCAGTTATGTCTAATAAAAATGCTGCCATACTTACCGACAGCAAAATCACAAAGTAAATCTTTCAACTTTTCGTTTCTTCCTGTAAGCTCGATTGCAGAAGCTCTTACAGAAAACCGCGCCCCTGTCTTCTCTTTCTGTTCTGTGATAAGTTTAAAAAGCCAGGCAATAGCACACGGCATAACTCCAAGTTCTTGAATCGGCGAGCTTTGTCCAATCATAGTGTAAGTTTTACCTGTTTACAAAATCATTCCATTACCATGGCTAGAGCGTTTAAATGAACCGCAAACTTGTATGACGTGCATAATCCTGATATGTAGAAATAGGTACAAACAACAAAAAGCAACTAATTCAGTGTGTGTGTATATTAAAAAAATATAACATTTTAAAACTATATTTTAAATTGGGTAAACTATGACAGTTGAATATATATTATTTCATGTCAAGGATATTCGTCGGGTACAATTTTGAATAAGTACATAATGCATTATCGATTTAATTACGTGTAACTGAAATAAAAATTAGAATATATTATTTTATAAAGAAAACATATTATCTTGAATAAGTACTATACCTAGCTTTGTATGTCCGTATACGAAAAGACAACCATCCACTCCGTTTACGACAGATTGAATAACTTCGGTCAGAGACGTTGTTATAACTTCAGTCTTGACAGAAAAAAAAAGTTTAGAATTCACAAGATGTTTTACATTTTTAAAGTCACTTATAAAATACTCTACACGTTTAAGATCAGTTAGTTTGTTCGAAAATCTGTACTTTTAAAGTTTTAGTAGCAAAATGTTGTTAATGTTAGTTTTAGTTTAAAAGTTTGTTAATGTTAAAGTTTTAGTAGATAAGTTTTGTTAATGTTAGTTTTAGTTTACAACTTTAGTTGATGTTAAAGTGTTATTAGAAAATTTTTGTTAATGTTAGTTTTAGTTTCAAGTTTTATTAATGTTAAAGTTTTAGTAGATAAGTGTTGTTAAAGTTTTAGTAGCAACACTAAAGCAAGTTATCGATGACCTACATCACAGCCTCACTGCATCTAGCCCACGATGACCTACGTCACAACTTCACAACATCAAGTTTGTGATGGCCTACATCACAATCACACAACATCAAGTTTTCGATGGCCTACATCACAGCCACACTACATCAAGCCCTCGATCATCTACATCACAACCTCACCACAGCAAGCCCTCGATGACCTACATCTCAGCCTCACTAAATCAAGCCCTCACTGACCTACATCACAGCCTCACTACATCAAGCCCTCGCTGACCTACATCACAGTTTCACTACATCAAGTCCTCGATGACCTACATCACAACATCACTACATCAAGTCCTCGATGACCTACATCACAGCCTCACTACATCAAGCTATCGATCATTTACATCACAACCTCATTACATCAAGTCCTCGATGACCTATATCATAGTCTCACTACATCAAGTCCTCGATGACCTACATCACAGCCTCATTACATCAAGTCCTCGATGAACTACATCACAACTACACTACATCAAGCCCTCGATCATCTACATCACAACCTCACCATAGCAAGCCCTGGGTGACCTACATCACAACCTCACTACATCAAGTCCTCGATGGCCTACATCACAGTCTCACTACATCTAGTCCTCGATGACCTACGTCACAGCCTCATTACATCAAGTCCTCGATGACCTACGTCACAGCCTCACTACATCAAGTCCTCGATGACCTACGTCACAGCCTCTCTACATCAAGCCATCGATGACGACCGTATATTTGTCACTCTCTCATTGAGCTCCACGTCGTCGTGATATATATACGTTAACCATCTTGATACCAGCAGACGATCAAAAACCCTTTCCAAGAGTAGGAAGAAGTTACTGACTTTCCTGGCAATAGCCAAAAATACTGACAAGGTTTTATCATTATCATCATACAGCAGACCGAAAGACGCGTCAGGAAATTACCCGAAACGTCATCATCCATTGACTCTGTCATCCAGAGGATTTAGATATCCCAAGGCTGTTGGAGTTGATAATATACCTTCTTTCGTGATAAAAACACAGCGTGAATCGTATACCATAATGTAAATAATATTATATTTGATTGGTTAATAATGATAATGTACATTATTAATTATAACAAAAGTGTATACAGCGTATATGAAAACTCTCATTACATGTTTAGAAACAATAGAAGTAAAGCACCTGCAATTTTAATTTAATTGTTTAAGTTTTGATCTGCAGAAACATGTGGTTGCATATTGTGTTTGTGAACAGTTGAGTTTCTACGTATTATACTCGATTTTAACCGATATTTGACGTTTAATGAAAGTACGTTAATTTATCACACGTAAGTTTCTAAAATGATTACATTTGATTCGCTTTTAAAGCTATATTGTAATGTAGACATCGACATACTTGTGTGGTTTCCTGAGGAAAAACAGCATCAAAAGCAAACATCTTTGGTGCTGCCACTCCTAGTTTGCGGTCTAGATGACTTGTCATCTCACTTGTAGAAGGATCACAAAGTGATATGTGTTTTTTCTTAACGTCGACAGACAAAAAGGATGTCTGACTACTGTCTTTGGCATTCGAGAGAACTGGACTCACTCGGAGCATGACTTTCACCTGAAAAAATAAAGTATTATAATAATAACAGTATATCCTCTTTAAGGGTTGGATATGTTTCAAGTATTAATACTTGACTTAAGTATTAGCTATGTTTCAAGTTTTAATACTTGACTTAAGTATTAGTTATGTTTCAAGTTTTAATACTTGACTTAAGTATTAGTTATGTTTCAAGTATTAATACTTAACTTAAGTATAAGTTATGTTTAACTATATTACTTGACTTCAGTATTAGCTATGTTTGAAGTTTTAATACCTAACGTAAGTATTAGCTATGTTTGAAGTTTTAATACTTAACGTAAGTATTAGCTATGTTTGAAGTTTTAATATTTAACTTAAGTATTAGCTATGTTTGAAGTTTTAATACTTAACGTAAGTATTAGCTATGTTTAAAGTTTTAATATTTAACTTAAGTATTAGCTATATTTGAAGTTTTAATACTTGTAAGTATTAGCTATATTTGAAGTTTTAATACTTAACGTGAGTATTAGCTATGTTTGAAGTTTTAATATTTAACTTAAGTATTAGCTATATTTCAATTTTCATTGCTAAAGAAAGTATTAACTATGTTTCAGCTCATTGCTTGATTTAAGTACACAATGTTTTTAAAGTTTTAGCACGCATATCTTTAAATATAAAGCATTTTAATATATTTGCTTTGAGAGCTTAATGTTATAAGAAATTCCACGTTCAAGATATTTAATTAGAAGTAATAATTCTCGCTATATGTATCTAAGAGTAAGACGGATGTTAAAAAATGAAACATATTTTGACTTTCTGTAGGTCAATCACATCACAGTTCAATAAATTTCAGGTGTGTTATTACGAATCTAACTGTGTACAGCTGCTTTAAGCTATCAACTTCAGCACGATGTTCAAAAGTAATGTCAGATGCAAAGCCATTTTACATATAATCCATTAACATTAGACAGATATTTAACTTAATATTAAAACATGGTATATATTTTTGATAGCATAATAATGGTGAAAACAATACGCCAGTTCAGACAATATAAATAATTGTGAGCTACGACATATCTTCCTAAACAATACAATACCAGTGAATCACAATGTATCAAAGTAACAAGTAAATGTACCACAACAAACCAATCCTAATCATGTGATTAACTATTTGCCTGTTGAGTATGCTCCTGGTAGTAAAGACATTAGTTTAACGACGATTTTCTGGAATTCAAGTCGGACAAGTATACAATATATTTATTAGTATTTACTTTACTCGACGGCTTAGCTTCTGTGTGTCTGTCTATCCATCCATTTTGATTTTGAATCCGTTGTGAAAAGAGGAATCAGGTGAATGGGTTTATTGCACAGGTTTTTTTGCATAAGGTGAAAATATATTCATGTACTGGTCTTGTGTTAAAACTATAATAGTATGCCTTTATGCAAATAATATGTAGTATGACTATTAATTTCATGTCACAGATGGCTAGAGAGATAGACCTACTAGTCAATAACGTATTGAAAGTAAAAAAGCAACAAATTCTATATACCCCACATGCATTAAAAAATCTTTTATCGTAACTTAATGTTTTCACTTGTGTCAATAACGCTAAAGAAAGGGATGAGAGTTATTTTTAATTTGCTGGAGTAATCGTCCCCTGGACGGAAGTTATATAAATTTGTGATTAATGAAAAGTTATCTAAGGACATGAAAAATTGCTTCCCTTATATGTAATTTTGAAAAACCCAAAAAGGCCCATAGAAACTGCAAAACACAAAATGTGAAAACGCAGCTTGGCACGTATCTCCGTGTGGACCCAAGAAATTTTCATGCAAAAGTTGGTGAAGATCCATCAACAGGGGGCGAAGTAGTGATAAAAATCGCCCAGAAAAACCGAAAAATGCAAAACTAAGAATTTGTATATACCCCCACATAGACCTAATGAACCTACATACCAACTTGGCGAAGATCCATATACATCCTGCGAAGTAGTTACATTTATATAGATGCCAATAAACATGTTTTCGTTAGGCCTTGAATTATAACACTTAAAAATACAACTAACGTCTCCACCATAAGTTACTAAAGCAGAAGCCTAAATGTTAAAGAGTGTTTGAGGCTAACCAATCCGGTACGAAATATAATAACGTTAACCAATCCATACTAATATATTAGATTGTCAAGAAATTAATGTCGCTTTTTTTAGATGAAAAAACCCGAATAACATTTATTGAATGAAATATACTCCATTCTTATCAATGCTTTTCCATCTTACAATCAGGTTGTTAATGCCCTGATTAAAGAAATCACTT
>NW_013665834.1:556219-602369 GCF_000517525.1 Limulus polyphemus | reverse complement strand
GCCGAATGTGTGTCTCGTGGTGTGCCATCACTATAAGGGATTAGAGTATACTAAACTTTACACATTATATAGACTACACTAACATGTCGTTTAGGCGGTTCGTTTAATTATTATACATGATGTACGTTTTTTAGGGGTGGTTAATCAAAGTGTTCCAAAACGCGAAATAAATTCCTTGACGACCTAATATTTAGTTGATAAGTTATATATATATATTCAAAAACAAAAAAAAACATAATACGTTCTTCTAGAAAAAGTAAGCAGAGGTATAATTAATGAAGATTTTTTTTCCACTGTAACGAAATACATGAAAAAAATTTCGCTGGTAATTTATCACCCTGAAAGTCTTTAAGTGGAGAGAGATGTAACAGACCTGATGCTGAACAAAGAGATGCTTTACCACGATCTTCCGTTGTTGTTAAAAAAAAACAGCTTCTAAGATGATTCAATTTTATCTAACTCTTTAGATACAGCTGGTTAACTCTCAATTATTCATAAAGTGTCATCAATTACCGAACACATGCTCATGATATATGTCGAAGTATAAATTTTATTGTATACAGTAATTTCAAGAGAAATTATCTAAAAGAAATACTAATCATCTTTAAATTGTTATCATCATCGTTGTATGATGTAACACGGATGTTATCTTTTAGATTTCTCCTGTATCCTTAACATACACATCAAAATAACCAATCATGTTTAATATACAACAATCATAGCTCATCATGTCTTTATTAAAATTTACTTATTAAGCCTAACAGCAGTCTTTATATTCAGTAAAGATTAGTTATTAAATACCAGGTAATGCTACTTATATAAGAGAAGAAACCACCTGAAAAAAAGAGAATTACCTGAGTTAAGTATGATAGAATACGCGTGCAGATGTATATTAACTGAAAAAGCTGACCTTTAAAAATTTATATCTTTCACAAATGTTGAATCAACTGGCTAATTATATCATATTGAATGTTTGGTTTAAAGACTATGTTGCTATGTATCTACCATCTACGATTTATCATTCTTTATTCTGTGTTTTGTAATGTACAGCTAGAGAGAGAAAAAAAATTAATTGTAACTGATTATCTACTTTTACCTTTTCAAACATAATTGTATCATATTCCGTAAAACTAAACAATGCGTTGTATAAAGTGTAAAGGTTTATGAAAATCAAAGTCACTTTTCATATATATATGTGTGTGTGTATATATATGTATGTTTGTGTTATGCATATATAACTGCAGGAAAATTTACCCACTCAAAATCACGTATAATGAAGAATATTTTACATAGAAGTGCTTATCGATTTCACTAAAGAGTGGATTTTAGAGGCCTTTCGAAAGTGAAAAGTTGAAATAATTTAACTCTGACTAATTTCCTTACTGTCAGATTGTGGCGATTGGACACCAGTCGTTTTTGTTCTTAGTAGTCTATATGACCACCGAAGTTCAATTACCCATAGTGAACATAGCCAAGATAACCAGCTCATGAGGTCTGGCATGACCTAGTGGTTGGGGCGTTATAATATAACGATCAATCCAACATTTCGTTTGTAACAGAGTAGCTCAAGAGTTGACTGCGGTGGTGTGGATTAGATTTCTTCGCTCTAGTCTATCACATTTAAATTAGGGACGGTTAGCTACCCTCGAGTAGTTTAGCGCGATAATTCAACAAAAGCCAAACAAACACTATATGATCATTTAACTTGAATTACTAATTAGTTACTTTTTAACAAGGCATGACTGGTGTAACCAAATGTCTAATGCAAAGTCTTAAGACAATGCTGAAATTGTGAAATGAAAACATTTAATAAAATGTACCGGCATTTCTTTCTCTTTTACTTTAGAAATGTGAAGATTTATTTATTCACAGAAGTTTTGCATTTAAACGAGTATAGCATGCAGATAACTTGTCTTCAACTGAGTTTACCTTATTTTTTACGAGTCACATATTCTCCAAGGTAATTTTCTTTTGGTATTTCGTTTCTTTTTTCGTAAATGATGTTGTTGAATACTTTTTTTAGGTATGTTTTAGTGGAAGTGACTAATGATGTATATGAGAATGCGTTCTTGGAGAATTAGCTAGGTCAGAGCTTTAATATTACTCTTTTTGCAGCGTTCATTCATCTCAGAATGTGACTGTCTTTAGTCATATGACTACGTCTACTGATTCGCCATATTTATATTTACGTTCTGTTTTGCCACCGAATGTTTAATGGATGTTATACAATACTTTGTTATCCAATCTCTTTTATTGATTTGATCATGTCGAACTAAACTTCGCTTTACAGATATTTATTGTCGAACCTCTAGTTATTGCGATTTATCTAGTTTATACGTCCAATGCTACGGAGTAAGTTAGCAAGAAAATTTATCCTATTGTGACAACAGTATCCGTTCACATGGAGTTTCTGATTTTTTTACAGCAGTGTTTTCCTACACTCTGTGGTATCCTCATTGATCCTAAATTAGAACTGTGAAAAAAACTTAGTAAATGAAATTTTCCAGAAAAAGGGATTTCAAGAGGAGGAGATATTCGGTGAAAGGAGACTGTAGTCAAGGAATGTAGAATCGTCTAGGTGGATGTCCTCTCATGGATAATACTCTTTCGCCACTCATATGGCCATAAGTTAGGAAAAAGAACCACAACTTGGGACTTCCTAAGCTATTGAACAAATTCTCTCTCTGAAGTTGGCTTTCAGCATGAAGATCCTGTAACCGAGTGGAGTGGTATTTATTGGGTTACCAGATTAACACTGATCAATGGAGTTGAGCTCCACCACTTGTGGCTAGTTAAAGATTTGACATGCTTATAAGGGATGACATCTACCAGTCAGGGTTTTTGAAAGCATGAAATTCAGCAAGCACAACATAAAGAAGATGGTGAACCATAGTGAAGACAAAAACATCCCTAGAAGTAAGTTGGGCTACTGAAACCACTAAACGTTCTTTGGTAACTCAAGCAAAACTGTTTGCTAACGTAACTGTCAAGGTAACATGTTACTCTGGTATCCCAAAGCAGGAACCAAGCATTCTTAGGCATTTTGGAACTTTCAGATATTGATTACAATTGATTCTTGCTTTGTCGTGGGTGTCGCGGCCACATGCTATCCGAAAAACCAACACAAATAGTCATGTTTTGTTAACATACGTTAAAAGCAGAGAAATTAAGCACAAATATTTAAGAAGATGGCAAAGAATGACATCAAACTATCAGGCTTGCAACTCTAGAAATGCCAAACTAGGAAAAGGTGGCTCAAAGCCTAATGTTGAGCCTATATGTAACCAAGCAGTTCTACAAGGAGTAGCTTTACAACAATGATTTCCAAAAGTTCACTTCCGTGGCTCCTGGGCCTAAATCTCTATTTATATTCATTTTGTTTGTGAGTATATTGTCACTGATAAGATCATTAAGTGTTTATCAAGAAAAGACTACATGGCGTCCTAAAAAAATTTAAAGATATTGACAGAGGTCATTTCTGTGGCAACTAAGATTGAGATAGTCACTTTAAGCTGATTGCAAAAGGGGGAGGAAATATGCCATAATGATCTTCAGAGACGCCCACATCTTGAAAGATTTAATCTCAACTCGGAATCACCTCCAGGTGTTTTGATTTAATCACAATAATAGTTTTTTCCCCCAAAATATTGCTCTGGATTGGGGGGATGTAGTATTTGCTTTGGTTGTGGAATCGTGAGGAATTTTAAGAAAATCCAATATGTTTTGACCATGCTAAAGAGGAGGAACGTAAAATTCGTTCTAACCCCAGAAATGTTTCAAAGTATCTGTTACAGAGTTATAAATAATTGTATGAGCATTAGTTGTTGAAGCTCCAATTTCATTAACCTAATGGAGCTCAAACTGGCCTGCAGGAGTGGTGGCCAGCTCAGTTCATGCAGAACTTGGTGGAGCATGGTATGTGGCAATAAAGATGCATAATCTAAAGCTGTATGTTTCTGATGTGTCTCTCATATACTGGTTAAACCAGATATAAAAAGTTGAAAGGATTAATGGGTCAGAAGATAGCAAGGGTAGTGTACTGTATGATGTTGACAAAGCTAATGAGAATGGAGATATGGCAGTACATGTCTGGCTGTCTATGGACAGTGAGATAATAAAACACCAGTGGAAGAGCAATTTCACTGCTCTGTAAGTTGGATAAGTTGCCAACTTCAACTTCCTAACTATTATATATCTCAGATTAACTGCTTAATCAGAAGTTAAAATGGTTAATCCAATGGCCAAATTAAGGGTTAAAAGGAAGTGATAGTTCTTGATTTCTCAGCTACTGAGAAATGGTTTGCAGTATGATTTCCATTGTACACTTTGTGATAGCTACTCAATTATAGCATAGAAGGATAGCTGATGTCATTAGATGTAATGTCTAGAACATTAACAGTTAACGTGTTTGGAAACTATAATGAAATACTTTGTAATCTTTGCTTTCTAAGCAGTCATGCAAATTTGATTGTGAAAACTGGAAAACATTTATATGAGACATTATCTGGAAAAGCTTGTGGTTGTGTGCAAATGCGATTTTGTGTCGTATTTACCCACAAGATTATAGTTTTGAATAAAGCGGGCCTGTGCCTGACTTCCATATGCAGTGAACGGGTTGTGCCCTTGAAGAACACAGTAGATAAATCAGGCTGTGACAACTGGTAATGGAGTAGTCCTCATTCCACTAGATTTCTTTGTGTTTGTTTCTTCAGTGAAATTTTTTTTTGAAAACCATAAATGCTGATTCAGCAATGCTAGTGCTTGAGCTGTTTAAGACAGAAAATGTGCATTACTGTTAATTGTTGTACGAGCTAGCATTGATATTTGCTCCAGTGGACAGAATGAATATTTATTTAGGTTCTTTGAATACTCGCTGAAGCATTTCACTACTATTGAATTTTGCCTGCAATAATATGTTACATTTAGTGAGAGAGAGTCGAATTTATTGGCCCACAGGTAGTTAGTTGCATGTTAACAAGTAGTTTTGCTATGAGGGCGTTGACTATGTGAGTGATAGCTTACATTACCATGGATGCTGTACATAGATCATTGGACTATCTGTGTACATTCCAAGTGTACAGAGTAATTTAATATGTAGTATTAATATATATTTATATGAAATATATGTTAATGAATATGTATATTTGTCGTTACATATGTGCATGAATAAAATACGCCAAGAATACAATTGTCAGGTAATAAAAAGAATGTAGTAAAAATGTGAAGATGTCGATATATGAAGTTGAACAGTGATTATTAGCCTGTTCTACATTAAGGAAATATACGATGATATAATATATATTTTCATTAGTAATGATGGAAGAATATGTTTGGTGTTTAGAACTGAAATATTCGTAGGCTCATGGAATTTTCATTAGTAAGATGAAATTTACTCGTTGGTCTAACACACATTAAGGGAAAACATAATGCTGCCCAGTGTTTTCATTTATATTAGTAATGTCTGTGTTAAGTTTAGTAGAACTGGAATATTCATAAGCAAGTAAAATCATCCACATCAAGTGAAGCTGCTGATATTTGCTTGTATGTTACTTAGGGGAAAACATGGTCTACCTAGTGTTTTCTTTGACTGGGATATGATGTGTTCAGTTGTTTCAATTGAAATATTTCATAGTTTGTAGTTTCTAATAAATATTTTACTAACATTTATTTTTCATGGAAGTTATAGTTTGAATACACTGAGCGTACTGTGATTGTACAGCGTAAGACATCTGAATAACATCTATGTGTCATTGCTTTTAGTTCTTCCAAGTTGTACTAAGCTTGTATCATAGGCTCAGCCAAACTGCTACAGTACAAGGATTATTAGGCCTTCAAGTCAGGAGGCAGTGATCACCTGTTGTGAAAATAACAGTCAGATTTCAGTTGCTAATGGATGGATACTGCATTAGCAGTTGTGACTACTCTTCCACATTGAAACTGTTTTTAGTAACAGTCAGACAATGGTGTACGTGAGTGGTAGCTATAGGAAACAATGATCTACTATGGAGCATGATGGTATAGCGATTGAGTATGGTTTCCTTGTGAAATGTGTAGGACCAAGACATTCACAAGTACTTAGAGACATTTTTTCAGGCGATAGTGTGATACAATATACATATGTATGTAGAAATGGTATTTGATTACAGGACTGTTTTAACAAATGAGGTTTAAATTGTTTCCGGAAAAAGATTTTATTGTCACTTCCAGGTTACAACTTTCAACCTTTTTTTTGTGACCTATTAGAGGCTAAGCTAGTCAAGCATTTTCTCTCTTGAGTTTTTCCATATAAGAATAAATTCTTTACCGCTCTTGGTACCTTACATTATTTGGAAACTTAGACTGCCAGATATCTTACTGCCTGTCACCCATAAAACCACACAGGAACAGTTGCTGATTCTGAACATAACAACTTCCAGAGGGGAGTTTATGGAGGAAAATCAATTCCCAGTCGAGGATGATCCAGTCAGTTCCCAGTCCATGATCCAATTATTGAACAATCACCCGGCATAATAGCCAATGTCTTCTCTGAAGGAACTGGTCAAGGAAATTGTCCAGACATCATATCTGCCAAATCTGCAGCCAGCACTATCCAGACCACTAATCATAGACCTCACCAGATCATTGTGGCAGAAGAATCACGGTAATCCATGAAGTGTTCTGTGAGAGAGTGTTCAAAGTACCAGGGAAATTCAAATTACTTTACGAACGTATCCAGTAAGATCACAAGGTACCAAAGCACGCCACCTTTGTATTTGTTTATTCCAAAAGAGAGTTTGAGTCTATGCAGTTTACTAGATGAACTTATAACTTAAATCATATTCAAATCTTGTAAGTCAATGATGTAATCAATGGTATGTAACCAACGTAGTATCAAATCAAACCAACTAAGTGTAACTATTATATAACTTTCGAGTCTAAAACCAAGCTAATAGAATGGTATATACCAATAGATAATTTTGAACTCTAAATTAAAATAGGTATTTTATAGCCACAAGAAAATATTAAATGTCGAAACTTCCCCTATATTCCTATAAGTTTAAAGTATGAGAACTTTTCGACATGTTTAATGTTATGAAAGACTTTTGCCTTTTTAAAGGTTTTGTTGGTTTGTTCTGATGTTATTGTTGAATTTCACGCAAATCTAATCGAGGACTATCTGTGCTAGCTATTCTGAATTTAGCACTGATAGGCTAGAGGGAAGGCTGCTAACCAACACTACCCACTACTATTTCATCAATGTCCTCACGGCTGAAAAGGCTAACGTGTTCGATGGTGGGATTCGAATTCGCGACCTTCAGATTGTGAATCGAGTGCCCTAAACACTAGGCCATGTCAGACATTTTTTCAAAGGCCTCTCAAGTCCAGTGTTATTTTGCATTTTTTCTGCCTTTGAATCTTGTTTTATACTATTTTTATTGCTACATGCACATTATCTAACACATATGAATGATTACTTCAGTTATACAATGATGTATTGATTTCCTTACGCTCCTTGCCAGGTTCAAATCAGTTTTTTTAAAAAGTGAGGTAATACGCATAAATTATTATACAGAGGGTTGAGTACATTATATTAAAGTGATTTTGAATATGCAAGTCAGCAAGTTACATGTAAATCACAACCAATATACAGTCGCAGCAGAATAGCATGTTATAAAAGTACATTTTGACATTGTTTGGCGTTCTGTAGGTAGTGTGATGTCACTGAAATTTGATCGATTTTGGGAAGGATATATAACAGCTCTCTCTGACGCAAAATTCACATACAATCACGTCATAAATCTTTAAGATTGATACATTTCCTGTATTTAATGACATTGGGAAACAAAGAAATATGGATCAATGTGAGGACTTTTGATCATCCAGAAAGAGACCTACAAGTCATACTCCAGCCATGGTAAGCAAAATTTGGAATCCGGTAACCGGTGAGAATCCACAAACACAAAGTTCAGTTCCAAAAACAGTCCATATGCCTCAGGTAACAGTGCACAATATAATCAAGACGGATCTCTTTATGTCAAATCGACACAATTAACGTGTATACAAGCTTCCACAACATATCTGTTCAACCTTCACATACCTCAAGCAGTTGGAGGATAAAACAGACATTCATGCTATTTCATATGAAGATATACTGGTCGAGTCACCGAATACAGCACCTATTGATTTTAATGTGATCATGCTGTTACAATGAACCTCTGGAACCGTTATCCTCCTAAACAGGTTATTGAAAGCAGCAGAAAGGAAAGGTATCTAACGATGGAGTCTTTTGCAATGGAAACTACACTGCATAGCTATATTGTATTTGATTTGATGAAATGGTCGTTTCGTAGTTAGTTACAAATAAAATAATCACTAACTAGTCTTCACAGAACACCAAAAAAAGTATTAATTACCAACATTAGTACAACAGTAAAGCATGGATGTCTCCACTAAAAAGCTTCTCTCTCTAGGGCCAGCTTCTATGTTTGAGACAATTTCAATGCATAATCGATGCTTTCTGAAAAAGCTAGTAGAAGTATAAATGCCAAGGACTTTAACAGAATATACTTAGACGTGTAGCAAGCTTAGCATTTAAAATTTTGAATTAAACTGATTTTTCTTTTAAACGCATGTGTGGCTGAATTATGTGTTACTTAGAACAATGCGTAATTTAACAGATGAGGGCGTTTATACATAAAAGTTCATTTCCTGGAACACCGATTATAATTACTAACATAAAAGTTTTATCACGATCAGCGCCCAGGGAACGTAAACTTGCATACATTTAGTCGATAGTCCAAATCATTAAATGTTTAGTCATCGCGGTTTCACCTTGTTTCTAATCGGCCTGAGGCACACGCAATAGACGCCCACACTTGTGGAATATATTGATTTGATATTTAATGACTTAACATACTCACTAATTTTCTCATAATTTTCCGGCTGATCAATTGTATCTGAATGCACATTAATTAACAAATGGGACGAAAAAAACAACAACTTTGAAAACAACTGTGGTACCAAAACAATTCATTAAAAATATCACAAATACAACAAGGCACTAAATTCCTTAACAATTATTTTCGGTAGAAACACGAACATACCTTGCCAAGACCCATTCCGTCTCTCCGACTTGTTACACGTAGTAAACCAGGAGGTGCAGGTGGAGGACATGATCGAATTACTTCGGTGAAGTTTGTCTGAAACACTGATGTTTCAGATTCATGATCGCTGTAGTATCTCCTTTTCTTCTTAGTTGTTAAATTCAGCCGTTGAGTAGCCCTAAATGAAATTTATCACAAAGATTAAAACCCAACGTTTGGTTTGAACAATATAAATTTGGAGAAAACCGAAGTAACGGTTTATTGTACAGTCACAGATCATACATAACCAAGAAGACAGCTTGCTCTGATCGGAAGTTAATGTTAGCATTGGAATGGAATCTGAGAAAAAGTATGTAAAAAACCTTATCAATATCCTTAAAAACCAAAGATAATCCTTTGAAAAAATAAAGTAACAACCAAATGTTTTCACAGGGTCTTAAAATTGCAGTGTTTGTTTTATTTACTTGTTTGCTTCTGAGAGATTTTCACATAAAAAGCTTGCCATTGCAAAGAAGTACTAGACACGAGAGCCATTTGTTCTAGCCGTCCCTAATTTTTAAAGTGATAGACTAGACGGAAGGAAGATTGTTAACAGCATCCACCGCCAACTCTTGAGCTATTATTTCTTCAATGAATAGTGTATTTAACTGATACATTATAACGCCTCCCAAGGATTCAAGGGCGAGCATGTTCGGAATCGAATTTCGATACCATCAGCCAGAGATTGCGAGTCGAGAACCCTAACCATCAGAAAATGTTAGTTACAAATTTGCGCTGTCTTCCGAAATAGCTAAAATTATTTTATGAAATCTTAAATGCTTAGAATATTATTTTTAGTCGTATTATTTTATATCTACTTACCGATTGGCTTAACATTCATTTTTATATCTACTTATCTATTGGTTTAACATTCATTTTTATAACTTACTTACTCATTGATTAAAACAATTCATTTTTATATCTACTTACCTATTGGTTTAACATTCAATTTTATATATACTTACTCATTGATTAAAACAATTCATTTTTATATCTACTTACTTATTAGTTTAAACCATTCGTTTTTATATCTGCTTACTTATTGTTCTAAATCATTAGTTCTATACATATATGCTCGTAACTTAAATTTATTTTCATATTTATATATGCTCTTTAACTTAACATCATTCGTTTTCATATCATTCATTGACTTTGTAATACTGCTAAAAAATGACTTTATAGAAACATAATGCATTTTGTGTTATTTTGTGAAGTGAATTAATGGATCACAAAAACACTAATTTTGAAATTAACAAGAATGAAACAAGTAAGAGATAACATAAAACAGACTGTTAATCGTATCATGCTAATGAAAAGCCCGAGGAGCACCATTTTTAACGTTGACTATCCCTGAAATAGTGAATAGCATAGAGAAGGGAAGGTCAGAATATTAATATGAGGATGTAAACTACCTAAACAGCATTCCACCATATGCATGACTGTTGTTACCACCTAAACAGCATCTCACCATATGCATGACTGTCGTACCACCTAAACAGCATCTCACCACATGTATGACTGTCGTTACCACCTAAACAGCATTGCACAATAGATATGACTGCCGCTACAATCTAAACAGCATCTCACCATATGCCTGACTGTCGTTATCACCCAAACAGCATTTCACCATATGCATGACTGTCGTTATCACCTAAACAGCGTCTCACCACATGTATGACTGTCGTTACCACCTAAACAGCATTGCACAATAGATATGACTGCCGCTACAATCTAAACAGCATCCCACCATATGCATGACTACCATTATTAGCTAAACAGTGTCTCACTATATCCATGTCTACCATTACCGCTGGCATCTTTCGCAGAAACACCGTCTCTCCCAGAAAGTGACAGTTAATAAGATACACATATTCCCCTCAGTCGTTCATAAGATAATTCACATAAAAAGCTTCCCATTGCAAAGACGTACTAGACACGAGTGCATAAACTGTTTTCCTGACACATTGGTGGGAGTAAAATAAACTGCGGAAAACTACGAAAAATGACTTTAATGTGAGAAAAAGTTGGCTTCAACATGGATAAGGAGTGAATAATTTACACTTCAACGGCTGTGAAAAGCAAAGATACATTTGTTACAGACTACGAAGTGAAGGCTTTTCCAACAGGGTGAATGTTGTAGGGCTTTATGGTTTCCACAGGTTTCTCACGTAATGGGAAATCTACATTTCAGACAGTGGAAAATAAAGTAAAAGGGAATTTCCGGTTTCTTTCAGGAGAACGTATTAACATCATTTATGCGAGAAGAAATTCCTGCACTCCAGGATCCCATAAAAGATATGCGTGTTTCAAGTCACATGCCTAAGTCCACAACAGCGTTTCTAGGAAGCATGGAGTATGAAACCGGTGCTCATAATACCCTCTTCTCTAACATAACTGTAAAATCTGTGGAATATTTATCCATAAGTTTGTACATTTGGTTTGTTTAAATTTCGTTTTGAGTATTGGATGTTCATGTGCAATGAAGGGAATGTTTGTGAAATGTGTGGTCTAAAAATGGACTAACCGTGGGAAATTTGGGAAGATGTGTTGTCTAAGAATAACCTCGCCATTCTTCGTAGTAACTTGTTGTATTAAACACTGTTGTGCTAAGCAATAGTAATGTATCGTGAACATCAGGATGAATATAGTTCGAGGATGGAGGAATTAATTCGAAGAACTCGGGGGATATGGAAGATAATTTCCATAAAGTTCTATTAACACTTCGTACAAAACATTAAAAATCATCATTGTTTCTTTATTTCTGTAGATAACTTGATTTTGTATCGGTAGCTTTACAAACTTTTTTCGCACCTTGTATACAGCTATGTTTGACGCATTAATATTCAAAAGCTGTGCCACTAAAAAGCTTGTGTTTTCTTCGAAAACTGAAACACTTGTTTAGTTCTGTTAATTCTATAAAACTTCGCTGCATGCGCATTTATCTTGATCTATGTCACTTATACGTTGAAAGTAATACATTTAAGCTAATTCCTAAAAATTGTATTACTTGTACATTTAGTTTCACATTTCAAACGTTCGATCACTTGTATGCCTATGTCAACCTTTGAATTTTTTTAGATTATTATATTTTAACTCTGTTTTGAAATAGCTATCAAGGCAAAGAAAACATCGCCACTTATATGTAAAGGGACACTGTTAATTCAGAAGTCCTCTGTGAGGGAAAAGGTGCTATTAATCACAAAAGAAAATAAACATGATCTAGTATGTAGTGCTACATACTAGATCATGTTTACACTTGTTATAGATTAACAAGATGTATTTTGAAATACATCTTGTTAATCTATAACAAGTGTAAACATGATCTAGTATGTAGTGAAATACAGCTTGTGAATTTATAAAAAGTGTAAACATAATCTAGTATATAGTTAACTAGAGCTTGTTAATTTATAAAAAGTGTGAGCATAATTTAGTACCTATGAAGGTGCTGTTGTTAATACAGAAAAAGTATAATTTCTATGAATACCAAAGGGAATAATATAGATTTATATATGAGAATGCAGTGCTGTTGGTAGTATAAAAGAACAATTGCAAAGCACTGCATGAACTTGTCTATTGAAAGATGGTATTGTTCATTCAGAAAGACATGAGAAAACTCTCTTGTTAATTATAAAAAAAGTGTACATGGGAAGGCAGGGCCATTTGTTCAGAAAGTGAGAAAACATAAACCCTGGAAAGTACTGCTGTTTACCATGTCAAAAACAAGAAATTTATGGTTGATTAAGATGAGATGTTAATCCGGAACGAAAAAAGCGTAATTCTATATAATGGTGCTATGAAACGTTGACTGTATATATGAAGCTACAATTATAAAATCAGAATATCTATATATATATATATATTGAAATGGGTAACCCTCGCCAACAACGAATACATACATACACTGACTGGCCACTTAATTAACAACCCTACTTAATATCAATATATGGCACAAAAGTTAAACTGCCAAGTCAGAAACTCTAAGAAACTTCATGGATAGCTGGTGATCGGGGAAAGTAAACAGTCAGCTATAATCCCCCTTCCACCACCAAACACACACACACCTTAAAGTAAGGAGCATGTTCAGCAGTATTTCGATCCACAGCCAGAGAAGATAAACATCAAACCGCACCCTGTTTTATTTATATTGAACTGTTCCACTATTCGTAGTTATAATAGCATGCCTAATAGTATTGTGTTTACTCGTGGCCCATTGATCGAGGATTGTAGTATGCAATTGGTTCACATAAGTTACCCGAGGATTACGAGATGAATACGACATTCAATTTAACCTCAAATGGATTGAACTCCTGTTTTTTTAGCTGACCAAGAAAGATAACCGCCAAGCTCTTCGAATTAATTTCGAACAAGACAAGCGCGGTGGATTGTTGCATCATCGCCACGGAAGAACCCTTGCCACGAGAATGGGGTTATTTATTCTATGTAGAATAGAGCGGGCGATCTAAGACGAAAAGCGAAGAGACAGTTTTGACTATTTTGAAGAAACCATTTACTGCTTTACAACGCTAGAGTTGTACATAAATTTATTGTCCTTTGTGCGACTCTTATGGTATAACATGGTGCGTTTGAACGGATATATCAGCTCGTATTACACATTTACTTCCGGTTCTTTAAAGCTAAAAAATCAAATGGCCAAAAAGAAAGTAGCACACACGAGAAACGCACTAAAACAAAATATAAGGGTGAAAAACGTTTTAAAACAAAAGAAAATGCTGTGATTGTTTTGTTTTCCCATGCCATAAAGCTCATTAGATCAAAATAATAAAAACTTTTTCTTGCCCCGCTAGAAACACATACAAATAATGGGTAATAAAGAAATACTTCAAAAGTTAGAGAACACAGTACAAAACTCTCAACAATTTTATGTTATATAAAAGTAAAAAAATCAAGAATGAGGAAGTGAATTAGCTATCATAGTAAAAGTTTGAATAGATTGCCGTTTCCTTCCAATACGGGTAGAATTAAAAATGAGTAATTACTTTGCACTAAAGTACGAAGTTAAAGTGACGATACAACTTGAATAATGAACATGACTAATTTAGTAAACATTACAAACATTAAGAAACTGTATAGACAGCAATACAGGTGAGTGAGAAATAATATATGAAAACGGACGACAAATTAATTACCTAATAGCGTGCTGAAAACAATAAGGTTGATGAAATATAATCTCCTTCGACTTAATGTTGAATTAAGAATAATTAAAAGATTAATCAAAACTTGAAAATTAGCCTATGCATCTCAAAAGCAAACTTTAATTGATACATTCTCTTTCTTTATTGTTTTTGTTTTAATAAAGTTATGTTATCCAATGGATGGCTCTTGAAACACCTACTGAAATTACAATTTTTAATCTTATTTTGGCTATTAAACTGAGAGATAAACTTTATATGCTCCTACTGATGTTTCTACAAAGAACAGCAGCATCTTGAAAGTTTCTGATAATATAGTAAGAATGGTATAACACGTTTCAATTCTCCTCATCTCACAGCTCCGCTGATACATAGAAGAGCTGCTATGTCATATTACTTCTTCGAACTAATAAAGAAACACTGTCTAACAATATAACTTTCACTCTATTCTCGTGCATTTTTTTGCCTCTTATCTTTCGAAGAAAAGAAACGAAGACCGAATGAACGAAGATTGAAAGAAATCCCATTTCCTTTCTCACTAATCACCTCAAAGAAACTCGGCAGTACATGTCTGGCAGATAACCAGGAAAATATAACGATAGACCGGCTTCGGAATATAACAAGACTTGCAGAAAGCAAAGAAAAGGTTGGATTATGTAGTGATTTAATGAAACCTAAGAAATAATGTAAGCCTACAATAAAGAGTACTTCAATGTCAACTGTACGTGGGAATGAATGCTTGGACGTTGAGCTTCCCCTATTTTTCAATTCAGGTACACCAAGAAATCCATCAAACCGGAAGTTGGGCTTCAAAGACCTCCAAGGCACCCTAAAGGGAATTACAGTGGACAAATAAGGGAATGCTTCGAATTTTGTGTAATATTAAAGCTCTTTCTCAACTTCTTCTCTTTTCTTTTTCTTGAAAGCTTCGTCTCTTTTTTTTCAACAAGAATATCTGCAGTCAGAGAATGTGGGTCTAGCCAGAGGCTAACTGAAGATTGAGCTATTGCATGTACTTGTTCTTAACAAGGTAAATATGACAGGCTTAAATCTTCCTTTCAGTGACAAAAAAGGCTTTACTGTAGCAAATATGAGATTTTAGTTGAGCTCCAAATTACAATGGTACAATTCACAACAAGAATAAAAACACAACCTTTCTTCCATATCACTCAAACTTGAAGAAAAGTTTTCAAGGAATATGTAGACATCTTGAAATATTATTAAAAAGTTGACAAAAATTAAATTTGGCAAGTTCAGACAATTAAGTTTGTGTTTTTATGTTATGAAATATTGACCTGACTACTGTTTTATGTGGATCTAAAATAAAAACGTTACAATACAAAAATAAGTTTTGTAACTGTCACAAGATATTTATCGTTGCCTTATGTGAACTTAAAGTCTTATGATATATATAATATGTACTGTTGTTTGACTTTGGTTTTTAACGTCAAAATATGAAAGCTGGTTGTTATAAAGGCAATTATACTTTGAAGGATAAGAGGAAAATCGACAGATTTAGCCAACAAAACAAGATAGAAAGATGTAAGTGACGATAAGGAAGCGACAAAACCAAGATTACAAAAATACATATTATACACTGAATAAAGATATCCGAAAATACAACATACAATTATGAATGATAAATGAATTTCAAATACTGAAAGTTAAGTAAACCGAAAGTGATCTTAAATGGAAAAGTTAAAACTTGAATGATTGAAACATGCTGGTTTAACGAAAAGATAAAAGCTGCGGCTTTGTTGATCAAGATCACATAAGAACAAACTAAAAAACAAGTGGATCTCAACCAACAAACTTGGCTAAACCAATCATGTTCAAGAAATCTGGCAATTAAGCTTCGTGTAACTCCCACTCGTCTGTAACAATGTGCAAAAAGCATCAAATCAAACGGTATGAGCCACCTCTGCAACCTTCCGGGTGATGGTTAACTGAGCTAGGATTAGTACCACCGTAAAGTTTACAACCCTATAACCTTCCAGGTAATGATTAACTCGGTTAGGATTAGAACCACCATAAATTGTACAACCCTACAACCTTCCAGTTAATGGCTAACTCGGTTAGGATTAGTACCACCATAAAGTGTAGAACCCTGCAACCTTCCAGGTAAGGGTTAACTCGGTTAGGATTAGTACCACTATAAAGTCTACGATACTACAACCTTCCAGATAATGGTTAACCTAGATAGAACTAGTACCATCATAAAGTCTACAATGCTAGTTTTATTTCAAATATCTGTCATCAATTACATCATTATTTCCAGGCCAAGTACAAGGTAATTTATGTACTGTTTAATTGTTTTTATTTTTTAACGAAAAGCTATAAAGCGGAGTCTATGCGGTCTGTCTGCTGCGAGGATTCGAACCCCAGATTTTAGCGTTGCAAGTTCTTAAACTTACTACTGACCCAACTTGGAACTGCAGTTTAATGCAATGCAAAGGAAAGCATGATGGAACAACTAAATACACCAATGATAATTGCATAACTCAATCTAGAGTGAAACTTTCTTACAAAAAAGCATAATATACATAGTAATACGATACAAAGTTAGTAATGCTAATATAAACTAATTTCCATAAAACATAATCCAGCCCACCATTATTATAGCACTTAGCAAACTAAATAACCCATTAAGAACATAAACCGAGCTCAAAATGATAAACATAAGTTAAAAAACGGCATATAATTAAAATTAACTTGAATACATAGCAATATTACAGTAACAACACTACATAGTCACAAGTCAGGAAAGTTAATAACGATAAATATCAGGATGGCTATCAGAATTAAATATAACCAAAATACCGTCAATATTGCAGTTAATCCCATTCATTACCGCTGAGTTTCCTTTGTATATTATCTAGTAAATGCGTAACTTTACCCAATTGTTTTAGTCAGCTTCTTTACGCTAAGTCTTATGATATGCAAATGCATAACATTACTCAAACAGATGGTTGTTTTGAATTTCGAACAAAGCTACTCGATGGCTATCTGCACTAGCCGTCTCTAATTTAGCAATGATAGACTAGAGAGAAGGCAGCTAGCTGACACATCCATCGCCAACTCTTGGGATACTCTTTTACCAACAAATAGTTGAATTGGCCGTCATATTATAATGTCCCATCTTTGAAAGGGCGAGCATGTTTGGTGATGGAGATTCGAACCCACGACCTGCAGATTACGAGCCGTATTTGGTACTTAACTTTTCTGCAGATGATCTTCAAGTGATAAATGCAATATAGCTCTGTAATGGAGCTGCAGACGTTTTCTTGTCAGATGGTAGATTTTCAGGAGGGTTTTTATTGCTCTAAATGTCTGTATTTACACGGGCTAGTATTATTTATTCTATTCAAGCAATTCCTCTACCTTGGAATAACTATCCTGTTGCTGGCCCTAGTGCCTATCTTCTTTTTTAGGACGAGAGATGATTCCATCCACAAGATATCCTGTACTTTACAGTCTGTACACAGTGCACGATTGTCTGCCAATAAAGATTTACTGAGACACTGGTTGGTAGAGATATCAGAGGACTGAGCAATGCCATTGACACAACAGGGCGTCTAGTCATCCATGTCAGTATTGTTGTCATTGTAGTTTTGCTGACAGGTGTTGACAGAGAAGGCAGTGTAGCTCCCACAAAAACCAGAAAATATTTTGATTTTTAGCCTTCATTGTCTCTTCTGCTGCCCGATAAGTAGCTTTTTGAGGTCCCTATGGTTCTTGAAGACATCTTCAGACCATAGAGTAGATTATTCATCGCCCATCGGTCATTTTTCTGTGGATGTCTGCAGCAATATACTTTCTAAAAGTAAGTTTAAATGTCTCCGTTATGTCATACTTTCTAGAAGTGAGCTTAAATGTCTCCGTTATGCCATACTTTCTAGAAGTGAGCTTAAATGTCTCCGTTATGTCATTAGCACTCACTACATCCCTCACCAGCTAATTGGTATTAGAAGTCTGGCTGGAGAATAGATACAATAGTCACTCAATGGTTCTTGTGATAGGATAGTCGTAGTGGTATGCTGAAGTAAGAGACTAAGCTTTGGTTCATATGTTAAGATGATTAATTATGACCAGTATATATGAGCTATTGCAATGAAGATCCTATCACTCTCTGTTGCAGTTTTCCTACCACGACCTGCTTATTCTTTGCAGAATTAATTTTAAAGTTCACAGCAAATAGTGAAAATTCCAACTTCATTTTCCTCTTGCTGTCCTTTCTGTAAAATTACTATCCAATGTGTCATAATTACTCATGTAATGCATGGTATACTCTAATAATGAACTCTCAACCATAATAATAATGTCAATGATGTTTACCAAATATTACAGCTGCAATCAGTTGTTTTGTTGTTGTACTATAATGCTGTTTGGCAGTGGTTAGTGTATGACTAGCAAACACAGCTACGTGGTCTGTAATATTTTGTAGATGTGTCAGCACAACTAAAATTTCATTATAACTGGCATTCGTATCAATTATGCATAGACATACTTCATCCGCATGGGCCATTAAGTTCCCATTCAATCTCTTTTAATATGCTTTAGATTCAGCTCATTTATCAGCTGCATCAAATATTCACTTAAAATCTTATACAATGGCATTCCAGGTATATAGTTATGATTCTTTTAGGCACTCTAAGACATAGTATGTAGAACCATCCAGGATCAACAGGTAATTCTATGAAATCTAGTCATGCAACTAAAATTCACAAACAGCCATCGCCTGAAAGCTCCAGATAAATTGGCCAAGGTTCACCTTATCTGCACCTTTGAAAAACATGGAATTAATTTACATAACTTCACCACTTAACACCTGGAGTGGCAAGGACAACCATCCATAAATGGTCTGCTAATTTTGGTAGATTTGTGGAGTCCAAAACAATAGAGTCGCAGTTTCTTGACCATGGTGTGTAAACACCACATTCAACCAACCACGCGGTGCATATTCAATCTCACCCAACCAGGTATCACGATAGCTTATTTATTCGGCATTACTAGGTAACCTTTCTCCTTGTGTGGGAGGGAGATATCATTAATTAAGGTCTGGTTTGCTTTTGTCCTGATACGATATTGTTCCTGTCTCAGGCAGTAGGAGGACTTCTCAGTAGATCTCATCTATTGTTCATGTCTCCTCGGAATGTGTTGGATATACATTTACCCAATAATGAGATTCATGTGCACTGGATGATCGTAAGTAGAGTTTGCTGATGGAAACTCTTCACATCTTTTCTGTGTGACCCTGTTTAACTTAGACTTGAGAATAGCTCGTTTTTGGCAAAATTTGTCCTCTATATCAGGATATCCAGGCAGGTCAATATTGTCAGAAACTCAGGAGTGCCCATGTAACAGATCGGAACCTACAACTTCAGACAGATGGTAGACTCATTTGTGGTCAAAATAGGTTCTCTGATATTCACCAGACATCAGTATATATTTTCCTTTTTACACCGTACACTCTCCTACGAAACAGAGACATAGGTCTCAAATTAATTAAATAGAGAGGAAACATCCAAGGATAATACCTAACTTTATATGTCCTTACACTAAATCCTGGCCATAACACAAACTTATCTAAATAGTCCCGTGCTATTAAAATTAAAGAAAAATTAACCCATAAGTAGTTAAAGCGAGCAAGGTAGCAGAATGAACAGACTGAAAGGTACAAGTGATGATGCCGAAGAGATGAAAACAACCTTTTTGTATTAAGAAGAGACGAAAACAAAAATTTCAATGTGTAATTCCAATAATGAGTGAACACTTAAATTCAAATAAACTGAAGTTCTAATATATTCTATTCAAATAAACTGTAAGTGATTTCAATTGAAGAGATAAAACATGAAGAACTAAACTTCACTGGTCGGTTGATAACAATGAACGTAAAGCGTAAGATACTTCAATTCTTAAGTTCAAACAAAAAATAAACAAAATTCCAGCCAACAAATTTATCTTTGATTAGCTAAACTAATCATGTTCAAGAAACCTGAAAATTGAACTATCGTTTCAACTCTCTGAGAGAATCGTACAGGAAACATCATTTCAGAGGGTGAAAGTTGTCCTATACAAGTAGTACAGATAACAGAAGATAGTTTGAAATGGTACTACCAGAAATATTAAAATCGTAGTGCTCCTTTTCACACGTCCATTATAGATTTCCTGACCTCCAAACATAAGGCAGAAATTGAAATTTTTATTATTATATATATAATTAATATCCCAATGGACATAGAATAATGAAAAAAACATATCACAACTCTACTTAGAAACCTCTGATTGTGGACTTTGGTGGACAAGTATCGAATACAAAGATAGATATCTCTATTTTATAATATAAATAGTAGTGTTTGTGGACTGTTATTATAAAAATCCTAGCATAAAGATCGATTTTATTCATTATAATATATATATATACACACACTTTTATTTTATGTTGCGAACCTAAATTCGAAATTTCACCTAATATATGTTTTTAATTCACGTAAAACATCTATTATTGTCTGAGGTACGTTTAGTGTTGAAAGGGCGCAAAAAACAGAAATAAAATTTCTTAACACCAACTAAATATTATATATTCTTGTGCGTATACAATTTATTTTCAAACAATAAGTATCTCTTATACGGAGAAAGATAAGAAGATGTTTAGTTTGAATCAAAGAAATATTTCTTGAATCAAAGGGAAAATACTTTTTTTAATTATGAAGAATATCGAACATTAACAACAGGGTTAAAAATAAAATCAAAAACGGAAAGTAATTTACTACCCAAATTAAATTGAATATTAGGTTCATGTAAATGGTTCTTTTACACAAGAGCTCAGATGTTTTCTTGTGACTGATATAATCGTTTCAAAAATAAGATTGCGAACAAATTTATCATCGAAACTGTATTACATTACATGTAACATTGTAAGATCAAATTGATAGGAAAATTACAAACTTAAGTTAAAAGGAAAAACAAAAACAACATTTTACTGATAAGAAAGCAAATCAACTTAAACATGCCAGAAAAAAAAATTAACATAACTCAGAATTTAGCACGTACATACGTTTTAAAATGTTTATAATATAAATAAATGAAACTGAAATAGCAAATAAAATAAAACAAGAGTAAATGGATCAACTTTCTAACCCATCAGTATATTTGTTAACTATCGGTAGTTTCTCCAAACTTATGATCCAGTAATCACATTATTCTAACACGTAGTCGAACTGAAAAAAAGAAAGACTACATCATCTGGTGAAAAACTGTTTATTTTAGTAAGTGTTTGGCTAGAGGCCTGGTGGTTAGAGCATTCGACGCACAATATGCGGGCCGCGAGTTCGAATCCCCCTTCACCAAACATGCTCGCTGTTTCAGTCGTGGGGGTGTCATGATGTACAGTCAATCCCATCATTTGTTGGTAAAAAAAATAGCTCAAGAGTTGGCCTTCCCTCTAATCTATCACTGATAAATTAGAACGGATAGCACTCGTGAAGCTTTGCGCGAAATTATAAACAAACCAAACATAAATCGTTAGAGAGAAAACATAACAGCTTAATCCACCCTTAGTTTCTTCCATCCCTTTGGTATTGATAGTATTTTATTCTGCGTTAGGCCCAAGTGAAGTATGTTTTCTAGATCAGTTTAAATCAGAAAAATGAGCTTCTGCTAATTGTGCTTTTAATACTATAATGTATTTCTTATTGTAAGCATTTAAGTCATCATGTTTCATTAATATCATTTAGAAATTAATTGTCAAAATTACTCCAAGCTATTAGCTTTGCACCTAGCTATAACAAGAGACCTGGAGCGAAGAAAACAATGTGACTACTTTGTTACACATTCGTATCTAAAAGTGAATCTATTGTGTATTTCAGATTCTATTTATGTCCTTCTAGTCAAATCTACTTACTGTTTTTAGAAAACTGTCAGTTGTCTTTTTGCACACACTCGAATGAACCAGCTATGACTTATGAACAAACACGACACCGCTTATCGTCTAAAGGCATTTACGAGGCATAATTTTAATTTTTAAGTACGAAAAATTAAAAAGATTAAAGTATTATAAAAAAAATAATTAAAAAGTACAAAGCTCGATTTGTGTACCAGTGTAGTGTGAGCACATGAAACTATTAGAAATAACTAAATATGAACATAACTAAAAATCAGTGAAGCAATACAAGTAAATCAACTTATGTCACAAGCGTTTATTAATATAATTCTTATAGTAGTATATCAAATAATTTGGTCAGTGAGTAGCTAATTAAACCGAAGTGTTTAGTTAAACCAAGTTTCTTCAGACTTTTTAATGATCTCTATAGTTCTACCAAGAATATTTAGAACTAGCTGAAATACCCGTCCTCTAGACGAGAGTTGTGGAAGTTCATGATTAATGAAATGTTATCTTAGGACATGAAAAGTTGCTTCACATATATGTAATTATAAAAAACGCCCATAAAAATTGCAAAACACAAAATGTGAAACCGCAAGTTTGCATGTATCTCGGCATAGAATAAACAAACCTCCACACCAAATTTGGTGAAGATCCATCTACAGGGGGCGATGTAGTGGTAAAAAACACAAAAACGCCCATAGAAACCGCAAAACTGAAAATCTGTATGTATCTCTCCATGGACCCAGTGAACCTCCACACCAAGTTTGGTGAATATCCATTTATAGGGGAGAAGTAATGGTAAAAAATACAAAAACGCCCATAAAAACCGCAAAATGCAAAACTGAAAATTTGTATGTATTTCCCCATGAACTTAATGAACCTCCATACCAATTTTAGTGAATATTAATCCACACCCTGCGAAGTAGTTACATGTACATAGAAAAGACAACAGTCAGTACTATTACATTTATATAGAATATTAACATTAACTGGATCTCTTTAGTAAAACAAATTAAATATAAAGTCCTTCACGTTATCATAATAATCTTTATTAAACAAAGTACTGCTATCTATGCTATATCGAGGTCTCTCTGCGTTAACCTATATACAATATCTTTCTTTAAACCAAGCCTATCCGAAACGTTCTTTATATCTAGTGAAATTTGTTTTTCTCACGCCAACCCTATACTTGAAAACTGGTTGGATAAAGTAAATAACCAGCTACCAAATAAACAGATGTTTCGTCTATTGAGATAGTGTGAGGACGTTGTACATTAATTTTTTTTACTGATCTAAGTTTACTAATAATCCCTGAAATAAATAAAAAAAATCTCAAATCGTCATTTCAAAATTTTTCCCCATTGTAACGAAAAACGATGTCCTCTTTTATAATACTATATCTCATTGTATTAGATTTGTGTTATTTGTGCTTAATAGACAAAAAATACAAATATATTATTAGAAGATGTGTCAAAATATACCAAAGATAAAATATTTACTAAAGACTGAACGCTTGAACCGAGAATGGTTTTATCCAAGTGTTCTTGTTGATACTAGTTGCTTGTGGCCACATCTAAATATTAGTGTTAAAGTTCGTTTCAGTGCACATTCTTAGATTTGGTAAAATTTTAAATAACTCCATTATATTTCAGTAATCTAAAACTTTGAATGTGATATATCTAACAAAAACTTGATTATTTAAAAAATTAAAAAGATAAAAAGGAGAAAATATATGTATCCAACACTTCTTTATATACTACCTACAACAGTATTAGTTGTTAAAGTCATAATCAAACTTCCAGGTTTGCTTACATAAGTTGTGAATAATCAAATTCGTATGAATGTATTCTAGATGACGTAGAAGCCAATTACTAAACTTTCGGATCATATAGTAACTGACAATAGTGAAAGAGTAAAGATTACAATATGTGAAATCTTGCTTTCTTTCATATAGTGAGTACTACTCTTCTTTTCGGTTTTGATTAACAGAAAATATTTTTACATTTGTCTCACTCACCAGCGGTTTATCTACGAATTACCAATAATTTCATGGAGTTAACGTCGAGATCATGTTATCTAACAAAAGTAATTAGGTAATACTGAAATGTTTCCTTATATTTAGCTTTTAACAGCTCTAAATGTAACAGTTTTCTGACATAATACAACTTACCTTGCTTAATCCTAAGTTGTTGTTTTTTTTTTAATTTAATCCCTACCTCCGTTGTCAGCACTTTCAGATCAAAGCACAGTTTGCTAATAACTTTGAGAGCCATTCTGAGTAGGCAGTAAAGCGTTTTGGTGTAAACCTGATTATTATACAGTTTGGAAGAAGTACCATTCATCTGAATTCACTGTCAGAGAGTCAAGAGACAATAGAAGTAGGACTTTCTAAGTAGCTGGTGTTTATGGAACTCGTTCTTGCGAAATAATCGAAACCAGCATTTAGTTCCAGTAAACAATAGAAAAGGTCGTTTAAAACTTTAGTGTGCTTACAGTTTAGAAGATAAGTATGCAGAATAGATTAAGTCGCTGGTTGAAGGTCGTTTAAAAGTTTTAGTGAATCTGTGGTTTCCATTATTTCAAACCATCAAGATTGTGTAACATGTTCATACAGTGTTAAACCTTTAGTACCCTGTGTTAATTTCTTAATTATTACATATGCTTCACTGCAGTTACAAAACGTTTCAATGTAGCATAATGGTCTTTCTCAGCGCTTGGAAAAGTGTTTACACAATTGTTAGTGGCAAACAATGATCGTGAACAATCTCAAGTTACTACGGCTTTAATTACATTCGTGACAGCAACCAAACAAGTGGAACCAATCTGGAAATATAATAAAATGTTATTTACCTCAACGATGACTTCAAGGCATGATTCAATGTATAAACTGGATTAACGTATTCATGCAACAGCAAATAGGCTTAATGTTCTCAATGTCAAATGCATATTAATGTATACTAAAGAGCTATTATGCTCACGAAATACGCCATCGTTATAAAACAGGTTTAAGTTTCTTTTCTAGTGAGCCAAGCGTAGCCTTAGTGATTATCGTGAGTTCAAAGATTACTGGTTCTCATCTTGTTCCTCCAAAAACGAGATTCGCACTTTAGAATCGTGAGTATCTTGGACGATTGGCGTTAAAACTTCACTATCCTGTTAGGCAAAAGTAGCCCAACAGTTCGTGGTTGGTGCTGTTTATTAGCTGCCCTCCATCAACACTAAAAAATTCTAAATAGGCACGGGCATGCTCGAAAACTTCTGAGACAAACAATAATTTTGATAATATTCAAGATAACATATCCTTCATTGACTGAACAGGAGCAAAAACGTTCATCTATAGCTTATTTTTAAATCAAAGCAATGTTTTGAGATTACATCAAAATACAATAGAAACTCGAAAATAGCCAACTTTTAAATGCATACCAATTGAAAAGACATCCATGACTGAATAGGTGTTAAAATACTTGTCAGTCACTGTACAGAAAGAACAATACTAACCTGGGACTGTGTATAAAAGTTAAAAATTAGTTATGCTTTTCTAAGGACTAAAACGTTATCCTTGTTAAACTTTTAGAAAATACAACATAAACCTATCTGTCTATAAAACATAGAAATGAAGTTGATAATGTAATAGAGTAAAACTATGTTACTTGTGTCAAATACTTAAGGTAGGTTATTAAATATAATTTTACTTTTCTATCCACGTGACAGTTATACCTGAAGATTTACTTAACGAGATTCACCAGTACTTGAATATTATCTCCATAAGTCATCCCAGAAGTTCCCCGAATAGAACGGCTGAATCGATATTGGTATAACAAGGATTTCAAGGTTAACAAGTATATTTATTTGTGAGCAGCCTATGAAACAAACATGTATTGTATTTTGTTCTTAAAAACACGGCATAATATCTTTCTACCTCTCGAGAAACACTGATTTTATGATATCTTTGTTAATCATCATAACATATTGTATAGTGGCTGGAAAGTATACAAAGAAATTTAGCAATTTCTCAATTAAATTTGAAGTTTTTTCATGTCTAAAAATCTCCTTTAACAGTAGGAATCCTCGAGATGACTCAAATCCTAGTAGAAAATTAGTTTTCCAGAATTATCACAGGACTGAAACTTTCGCCACAATCAAACATTCTCCAGCTTAAAAATGCCAATAATGTGAACAATAAAATGCACTCAATATCTTATGATTGTGATTAACTTTCTTCCCCTACGTGAACTGTGCCCTCTTAATAATCACCAAAAAAACAAGAAGTTTCAATTAAAGCCACTCTCTTTGTAACAAATGCAAAAGGTAGAGGAAGGTATGACTGGAAGTCCTTTTAAAAACTAGATATCGAAGTCTTTAGTACATAATTCACGTGCTAATTTCCCACGCAAATCTATGTTCATTCAATAAACCATTCACGCAAATTTTTTGGATAAAAATTTAAGGCTTATCTAGCCTCTGTAAGCTAGTTGGTTGATAGGAGAAAACGTATTTTATTTGTTCAACGTAAAGTGTTAATTCTGCCTACTAAAATGTGCACCTATTAATAAATATAGGTTCCATTTAATCAATTGGTAAACTCGCTAAGAGAAAGCAGATTTTTCTTTTTGGTCAGCGAAGCACAATAGATATTTTCTTTAAACGTTACGATTAATAAACTTTCCTAATGTGTTGAATATAAATGTCTACAATACTTAATATGTAAGAAAATATTTTAATGAATTGAGCAGCATTTGACTAGAAATACAACTCGAACTTTTGCAACGATGTTTATTTTAAATTTGATTGTTTACATGTATATAAGTAAAAACCTACACAATAGGTATCGAAACACGGTTTTTAGCGTTTTAAGGCATCAGATTTATGACTAATCCACCGATACTCGTTTAATTTAAGTTTATCAGCTGACATTCTGATTAAATCTGAATGATCTCATCCACGTCCATTGTGTTTCATTTTGTAGTACTATAAATGGGAAGTTATCTGCAACGCTTTCTGAGTGTGAAATGATTTTAAAAAGAAAGGAGTTCAGTAAGTCTGAAAATCATAAACACTTTCTTTAAATCAAGATGACTAAATTTTTATATCATGTCGTATTACGTATTCTTAGTATCACTGAAATAAAACAAAAAATGTAGCAGTAAAAATACATCTAATCGAATCTATTTTAAATTACTTCTATCAACATTTCTTCAAAAGAAGGATAACTGAACTTTATATAAACAAGTTACTTTGACTAATTCAGGGGTAAAATCGCAACGGGTACAATCGTGTCTCCATGGATGAAATATTCAGCACCTATACCTTTGGTTCAAGATCAACCTACAACCATTGAACAATGCAATGCCGCCATGAGTGGATTTATGACTGTAGAAGTATATTTATTTTTGAAGAATTACACTTTGAATGAAGTAAAAAAACACTTCGAAGAAGGGAACGTTTACAACTCTCTTTGGAAGCCGAGGACCTCGCACACTAAATCGTTTAGGATACCAAAGTACTCCAAATCACACGTGAAACCACCGGAAAGCAAAGTTTTCACCTGCAAGTGGTATGCCATGATTACGAAAGACAACTTTCCAACTGATAGAACCACTGCGATGAAGCTACCTCGTGAAACTGTTATAAATAAAATAAAGTAGTATTTTCATTTGTCGAAATCTCACGCGCGGGAAGTTGAAAAGTTTCCAGCAACATCTGTTTTAATGTGAAATTAGGGATTCCAGCAATTCCTTTCGACTACATACCTATCATGTCCCCCATTGCTTCTATAAGGGACATACACACCTTCAGTCTGCTTAAAATTGGTTTTGGAAGCCTTTAAATTCACTTACTATAGAGGAGTATGTGAAACTTTCTCAAAATATGTGGTCTAAAATTGACCCCATTGTGCTTCGCAAAGCTAGTTACGATGGAAATAATGCGTAAACATGGCTAAAATGTTGGACTCAATCAAGGAATGAAGAAGCAGTTGCAAAAGCAGCATGAGAACTGGAACATTCCATTTATAAATTATGATTATCAGTCAGTGTAAAATGAAAGAACCCTTTGTTACCCATCGCCCTGCGATGGGCATTGCAATCATGTTCGTGTGTGTGTTTCCACGCGCGTATCTCTAAAATTGAAATACCGATGTACACGAAACTTTTACACAAGTTGGGAAGTCAACATGGGATAGTCATCCGCAAACTTGGTCTGGATCCAAATCCGGATCAGGATTATGGATCACTTTGAAGCATTTTTTTTATTAATAGATAGGGCATTTTCGCGGTTTTCGGTTAATTACTCTGTAACTGTTATCTGATTTGTACCAAATTTCATGGGCACATTAAGGTTGAGACTCCTCTTAACACTACAGAAAATGATCCGGATCGTTGATCATTCTGGATTTGAGAATGATGTTTTGAGTTTTCGAAGGTGAAATTATATATAATATACACGCATGCAATTTCGAAAAGGAGCGGTGAGACAATAGTATGCAATCTCTCTGATTGTTCTTTAAATGAAATACTTAAAGAAATTGTAGAAAAAAAAATTGTACATTAAAAACCAAAATATCGCAACACACATTCTAGTGATAAACATATTTTTATGTTACTTTGATCACATCAGGAAAACAAAAAATAAGCGTTGACCTAGAAATTATGCCTATTGTTGTTATTTTAACTTCTGAAGAGACAAGAGAGAGAGCATTTCCTTCTTTTGTATGTGCCCAAATTATGACGTAAATGTCGTTTAAGACTGATAGGGAAAATTATACCCCAGTAAGTGTATCTAAGTGTTAAAATCATGTCTATGTTTTTGTATAACAGAAAGTTAACACTCATAAAAATGTGGTTATTATATGTTCCATTATCATATTCAATGGCATGGAAATAGAATATAAATGTAGCAAATAACAGTTAATTGATGAACAAAAAATACTAATTAAGAATTATTAACAACAACCTCTTCATGCAACAAAATGTTGATTTTTCCTAAGATTTTGCTTGATTTCTTTAGAGCACGTTGATTTCAGGGCAAGTAGGATAAAGAAATTTTTAGTTTTATGTCAAAATTTATAAATTGTCGTTTTAGTTCACGAGAGCAATCAGAAAATATTTAGGGACCAGGAGATAAATTCGTGCTTTGCGTACGAGGTATATACTAAATTTAGTTGTTCGTGTTACTGAAATAATTGCAGATAAAGTTAACGTTATAAGTTTCGTAGTTTTGCACTCGTATAAAACAATGCACTTTAACCGTCGTTCACTCGTATAACATGACCAGCTTGACTCGCGATCTGCGGGTCGTGGGTTCGAATCCCCGTTCCACCAAACATGCTAACCCTTTCAGCCGTGGGGGCGTTATATTGTAACGGTCAATCCCATTATTCGTTGGTAAAAGAGTAGCTCAGGAGTTGGTGGTGGGTAAACGTAAAAGTACCACTGTACAATTAGCTAATAGAAATATTTGGTTTCCATGTAAACTAGTACTAATACACGCGCGGATCGACTGACATACATTGTACTTTTAATTATACAGATTTATTTTAATAATATAACAATGGAGCTTGGATGTATTAAAAACAGTTAAAATCATAAAATATATTATTTTAATCTATAGTTAGTTGAAGAATAGACAAAAGAAATTCAACACTCAAATATATATATTGAACTAACTTATCTGAGATCCTAGGTAGGCGTCTTCAATATAACATTGGCAGTTTCCAAATCTAGTAAGTTTGCAAAGGTATTATATATTTAAACTCCACCTGTCGAAGAAAACTTACTTACCTAGCAAAGAAAGAAGCTGCTGCTGATGGTCGAGAAATTTCCATGACTGGACCACATGGAGAGCTGTATGATGTTTCCTGTAGGAAGGAGGACTGTGAGCACCCACTGTAAGAGAGTGAGTGTGGCAAGGAATAGGTCTGTGCAGTGAAAACATTTGGTACTTTTCCAAAGTCTCCACTTTGTTCTTCTCTTGGACTCTTAACAAATTCGTTATGACCTCCTAAAGTACCATGAAAATGCTCACTAAAGGGATGATAATTGCGTCCGTCTGACGGATGAATATCACCGATGGCCACTGAGGGATGATCATACAAGTGATTTGGTGTATGCCTCAACATCGTGGAACTGGTATTATTGATGTCCCTGGGTGATTCAGGGAAACAAAAAGAATCTCCACCACTACAAGTAGATGTCAAAAAAGTATATTGTCTCTGAAAAAAAACAACAACAACAGATAATTATTCTTATGTTCTGTGCGTGTAGTTACAAATTCATCCATCCATGCATGTGTCTTTCTATCTGTACTCGTTTATTTAGTAGATTAACTCCATATTTGTGCATATGTTTATAATTCACTTGAGATTAACTAAACAAAGGAAAGTTGTGTTCGCAACGATCATACTGCCCGAATAATCAAAGAGTGCATTCAAATGGTATTAATCAGATTCATTTTTTGATTTATCTTTTATGCTAATTTCTGGCCAATTGATTAGCGTGACTAGACTGTGAAACTAAGGGTTCATGGTCCTCCATACTTTGAAGCCATTGGTGCTTTATAAGAATGACGGTCACATCTCACTATGCTGTTAGAAAAGAGTATCTCAAGATTTGGCTATTGGTGGTGTTGACTAGCAGACTTCTATGAGCTCAAAATTGGAGATAGTTATATTAAAAAATAAATTAGTGGGAAGCACATCAAGAGATAGAAACACATTCTTCTATATCACAATGTGAAACACAAAAAAGATGAAAACACGTTGTTCTATAACACAATTGGAAACAAACAAATAGATAAAAACTCGTTGCTCTATAACAAAATGGGAAACACACCAAGGGATAAAAACACCTTACTCTATAACAAAAATGGGAAACACACAAAGAAACGCAAACACAGTTGCTCTATGACAGAATGGCAAATACACAAAGAAATGTAAACACGTTGCTCTATAACACAATAGGAAACACACCAGGAACAACAACAAAAAAAAACAAAAAAAAACCGTTACTCTGTATCACAATGGAAAACGATCAAGAGATAAAAACATATTAGTCTATAACACTATGGTAAACACACCAAGAGATAAATCCGATACCCTATAACACAATGGAAAAACATTAATAGGCAAAAACACGTTACAATACAACACAGAAATCTAAAACTCGTTATAACATCATGGAAGCACATTAAGATTTCAATTTGTTACAATATAACACGTGAGATGCACACTTAAAGATAAAACACGTAATAATAGAAACAGATCGAAGAGTTCTAAATGTTGAAAAAAACGTGGCACATTCATCGCAAAAGACAGGGAGAAAAACTTAGAAACGATTAAAACACATTATATAAAATTTGGAAAAAATACACTGTGAAATAAAGCATGCTATATTGTATATAGTGGTAAACTCGGAATGATAAAACACATAATGTAAACGCTTGGAAGTAATCTAAGTGTTAAAATGATCTTGTATAATAAACAGTGAGAGGTATCTGGAGTAGTAAAAAAATATTCTACATAAAAGTCAGTGTGTGTGTGTGTCACGTCACCCTTGATTTTTCGAAATAGGAGGCGTCAGAAAAGCCAAAATGCATTTATCCAGATAGAATTGTTCGATTACTGTCTGTCCATTATGATTTTAGTGACAGGGGTGCAAAGGGATCGTGAAGGAGGTGCTGTGAAACTTATAAATGTGGCTTGTGTTCTTATAATAAGCTTAAAGTAAAAATGGGATCACCTAGCCTGGAGCCAAGTGCATCATGAAAGCAAAAATATCGATTCAGTTTTAAACTTAAATCGTTTCTGAATTAAGCTATTTTCTGTTATATCAAAGACGTTTTTAATAACAAAAAAAACTATTTAATCAACGGAGACTTTAAGTTAAGAAATCAACAAATATTTTTTCCAGTTTTGTTGTCTACACATTGCGTTTCATTCTTTCAGTACATAGACTAACAACAATATTAGGTTATACTTTGGTTGCTAAGCAACGTGACATACAAACCATTGTTGGAACCTAGTGTTACCAAAACGCACTGGCTTTTCTATATATATTAGAAGTTCTTAATCTAACTGATTTTTACCAATAATCATTTTATGAAAACGCCACGAATTCATTTCATGAATGATCTTAATTTTGATTGGCTCACAAAGGATTTTACCGACGTCTGACTGCCTCGACTGCACTTTTCTTCCTCTTTGTTGGTCAAGCTTGATTTCGCAAAATTTATCTATTTCAGTTAACTATGAAATGTGAGGTTAGGGTATACTATGGGGTGGGGGTGGTAATACTTGCCCATCATTTTTGACGGGTTATACACTAGTCATTTAATAAACACTAGAATGAATAATAAATGTACCTTATATATTCTACAGTAGAAATAATCTTGATTGATTAAAATACGCTATAAAATAAACACTAGAAAGTATACTTAGTGATTAAAACACGTTATTTGATAAACACGAGGAAGTGTAATGAATTTGTTATTATATATTGATTTTGATATCAACGTTCCTTTAGATTAAATTTATATTTAGAAATATACATAGCTTATACTGTCAGATATGTATTGCGAAACTCCCGCCTATTCTCCAAAGTTGTAGAAAATTCTCGAGTCAACAATATATGTGTGTGCGTAAACACTTAAATTGTATTGTTACGTGATATGAATTTTCTAGAAAACCTTTCCACTGCTATAAATATAACCAACGCGATGCGCGCCAAGGAAGATATCTATTATTAGTTTGCTATAGTCACTGTACTATAAACTTCGAAAGCTATAACTGTGATTGTTATAACGCTTATTAATCAGAAAACTTTATATATTTGACAAGGAATATTTATAAATTTCGAACATTACAAACCATTTAACTTCAGTGGATTCACATCGGACGTTAATACTTTTACGAAAACGTTATATAAATTCAACGCGGAAGACTCAGTGCGCGTGACTGTTGAATAACGAAGGACAAAGACTCAGCGTTTGTGGCCGGCAAATAACGAAGGACAAAGCTAGCTAGCTTCCCGTTAAGTGAATTATATCTACATCAACTCGTAATTAACTCGCTGATCGTGAACCCTCGATAAGATATCGAAGAAGTTCCAGAGTAAAAGGAAGACTTTATACTGCTTGTAAGTTTGTGAAACTTTTGTTTATAAATCATTGTTTGTAATAACTATTTGTAATAACTGTCAATGTAAATTGTATTATTGTTTATATAATATACTTGTGTTAAAAAAGAAAATTGTGGGTATAAATCTTGTTGGCAAATATCATAAACTGACTATATATCGGCTTTTACTTAACTACTAAGTCCAAAGTACAATTTAACTACTAAATTTAAATAATCAGTTAACTCAATTTCAGACCATTTGAAATTCTAATACGTAACAGAAGTACCTAGAGTGTTAAAAACACATTGTATGATAAACAGAGTGTTAAAAACATGTTGTAGGATATACACTAGGAAGCACCAAGAGTGTTAGAAACACGTTGCATTATAAACATTAGAAAATACCCAGTGTGTTAAAACATGTTGCACGATAAACATTAGAAAGTACCCAGTGTGTTAAAACACGTTGCACGATAAACACTAGGAAGTACCCAGAGTGTTAAAAACACGTTGTATGGTAAACAGTAGGAAGTACCCAGAGTGTTAAAACACGTTGTAGGATAAACACTAGGAAGTACGCAGAGTGTTAGAAACATGTTGTATGATAAACAGTAGGAACATCTCATATATTTACATCAATAAATGATATAAGATCTTATCACATATAAAACTGGCACGAAACTTTATTAGAACGTCCAACTGCCACAACGCATACTCAACAAACTTTTAAGGATATTTGTTTTGCCTGCAGCTCACTTGTCTAGAACTGTGGTATGTTGTTTAGTTCACAAGTGCTAGCAGAATAATGAGGTGGCGAATAGGAAGTGGTAGATCATACTTAATCATGTTGAGGTTCGATAATTGTGCTGAAGAAGGAAAATCACTGAAGTCAGTGAGGCATGTAAAATTGGGACAATATAAATGCAGTTAACTGTTGCATTATCACATTTGTATATCGAGATGAAAACGTTGCATGCTGAACAAGATCGTCAATATTCAGGTACACCTTCAATGTTATTCACCATTCTAAACGAGTCAAAGGACCCACCCTCTGCTGAATGAGCGTTGTTCTCAACTGTCGGAACAGCGTAAGCAGAGCCAAAAACTACATATTTTTACTTTTCCCCCGGTATATAAAAAGGCAAACAAAACTCCTCAGACCACATAACATACACTTATCTACATCATCAAAGTCTTGCTTTCTCGGTGCATGTGACATAAATGGTTTTCAGACTAGTTTCCGTGTGTCATGTTATATATTTTCATAAGTTCTTCACACAGTATGGTTAGAAATAGCCGAATCCTGGCCAATGTTAAATTCCTCATCAATTGCTACTGTCTACAGGCTCTTGTATTGACGGGTGACTTTCAATAGCTAGTAAAAATTTCAGCCGTTATCAGGAATGTACCTGTTGGAGCATCAATAGTAGGGACATCAATAATCCAGTTATTTTAAAAGTTGGATAGAACTTTACTCTTCCCTATTATTTTATTTTATTTGTCTTCGAAATAGCCATGTCATCACTACATCACTACATTTATAGGGCTCAAGCAATTGTCTAAAATATTATATATGGTTTGCTTATGCAAATTTATAGAATGTCCTGTAGGTGCTTGTGTATTGGATAGGGGTTGTATGGGCAGAGTCCTAATAAACGGAACAATCAATGTACTAGTCATTGCGCTGTACGTAATGTTGTCAATAATCAATGTTAAATTACATTTTATGTACTTTTGTTATAATTAATCTAACAACATCGTTTTCAGAGAATATAACATATACTTCTCATCGCTTTGAATCAACACATTTAACGTTACCTGTCGCGAAGGTTAATCTGCTCTTGTGCTCGTTAGCGTTTCTCTGTGTAGTGATTTAGTAGTACCGTGAAAAGTTATTGTTGGAATATGCTGTGTCAGATGTCTATCTTCTGTTCAGATATTAACAAGCACGTTAACCTTTCACTATAGACAGGAATGATGACGAACACGTTATGGGATATATTTTTGGAAATTTCTCTGAAAACAGGTCTTTTATTGAATCGTACGTTGTCATGGGAACCAAAGAATACTAGCAGTGCATCTGCTATATTAAGGCTATTCCCCAAAAAGAAGTATAATGGAACATTAATGAACTAAATTAGACAAAATAGATAAATTATACCCTACAATCAGACTATGAGATGGCGCTCTCCTCTGGATAATAGCAAGTAAGACTCTTGAGAAATTATAACAAAATGGTAGTACTGAATTGAAACATGAGAGATATATCCGTGCCAGTCCTTCACAAAAATTGAGCTTGTTTTGATAATATAGTTATAAAGAGTATGTAGAAACCCAGTTGAGTTTAATCAAGTTCAGTATTGAGTCAACTAAGGTAGATATTGTCGATAAATCAAACCACTATAGACAGAAACGTTGATGAGTAAATTAACTCTTTATGATAGCCTTGTACAATAAACCACTTTATTCACAAATACACAGAGAGTTGACTAGTAACTCTTCATGATGGATATTGTACAATAAACCACCTTATTCACACACACACACAGAGTTGACAAGCAACTCTTCATGATGGATATTGTACAATAAACCACAGATACAACGATATGCACAATAACCTAGAAAACTATCTGTATAGATGAATAATTATTGCAACTTTTTCTAAACACATCTAGTAAATTAGATATATAGATAATTAACGTGTCCTTTCCTAAGTTGGTCTAAAGTAATACCTATATTTTACATATAGCTAATAAGCTGGCTATATAGACCACTTCCAAATCTCTTTCTAAACAGGAGTTGTGAACTATTTATCTAAACAAACTCCTGTCAAAAAACTTAATGAAGCACTTATAGGGATAAAATGCTGTAACTAATTTTAAATAGAAATGAAGAAACCTATATAAATATATTACTGCAATTCTATGAATATACGTAGCAAAATACTGAGACACGCACAAAATAAAGAGCGAACTACTTAATGAAAGGTATTGTTGCATTCCTTTTCAAATATAACTTGTTAATAATTGGCAAAAAAATGTTGCAACAATTTTCAAATAAACCCGTAAGCCATCTGGACAGAAAAATAACTACAGTTCTTAGAAAAGAAGCAGCGGTAAAATCCTATTCTGTCCTGAAGGTATTTAATCATTCATCATCTTTATTTTACTTTCTGAGTTTGTTAATTCATCTTACAATATCGTAATGTGAGCTAGCCAAAAATCAAAACAATAACTTCATAAAAACAAAGCGGAAAAAGGGAACATTTCCCTGTTTCTCACTAGGTTGAGTGAAGTTTTGGTTTGTCTTGAATTTCGCGAAGAGCTACACGAGGGCTATCTGCGCTAGTCGTCCCTAATTTAGCAGTGAAAGACTAGAGGGAAGGCAGCTAGTCATCACCACCCACTGTCGATTCTTGGGCTACTCTTTTACCAACGTATAATGGGATGGACCATCACGTTATAACACCCCCCACGGCTGAAAGGGTTAGCATGTTTGGTGGGACGAAGAATCGAACCCGCAGATCGCGAGTCAAGCGCCCTAACAACTTGGCCATGGCAGACCTGAATGAAGTTTTAGAACCTAGAAGAAGTTGAAACAATCTGTACATATTCCTCAACTTGAAAAAAATCTTCAAGCCAATCTTCTATTAAGGCTGACAATGTTTTTGTACACCTGTAACAACAAGTTGCAGTCAAGGAGACTGTAGGAAGTATCTATGAGAGGAAAAGAAGAAAAAATGTATTTAGTTAATTTCTCAACTTGTAAAAGACAATAAAAAAAAAGAACTTTCACACAAATTTCTGTCTTAAATTATTTTCAAGCATTGTGACTAGTATCAATTACTTTCAAAGTACATAAAGCACAAAAAGGATAGTACTTTTAGAAAAAAGTGCCTTTTCCGGTAAAAGCCTTTAACGGTAATTGACTTTTCTTTGGACAACGAAAAGCAATCCGACACTCAAGAAAAAACGTATTTCGAGCCAGCTTTTCTTAATTTCCTAACTAGAAATTCTTTCCTTTCAACATTCGTCTTCCTAATGTCTTTGCCTGAGTAATTTTGTTTCTACAAGACTTTAAAAGCTTCAAGTTTGTAGAACAGGATCTGCATGTCTAATATCATTCTATAGGTTTTAACTAGAAGCACTAAAGAAAAAAAATCGTGTGATGTCCGATGAAGAGTTTTAATAACATAAAAATTTGAACAAAGTTCAGGACATTACTTACATACATGCTTATGAAAACCTTATACATAATATATATTATTTGAAAATTATTAAGTGAAACATTATGACATATACTGAACTTAGTTATTTGATGTTATCAGTATCAAAGACAAAAATATATTAATAAATTTCTCAAAAACACATCTAGTACGTAATTGTAAGGAGGAAAGTAAGTTAAACAACATCTCAAACGTTAATACAATCAATGCAGTCCAGCAATCTCTCCCAGAAAATGAATCGCTTTTTACTTTCTTGGCATTCCCACGGGAAGACTGTGGAAGTGTCTACACAGATCCTCTAACTTTTATTTTAGGTACTTTGATTTTGTTCTCTATAGGAAATGAAACACCTTGAACATCAAAAATATTATTTGCATTAAGAAAATTCATTTCATTTCATCATTCGTAAATAAAAGATTTATCTGTTCATAGAGGGATTTTTTGGAGGATTTTTTTATGGAACGCAAGTAAATTTTAGTAGATGTTAACTGTGGTTTTATACTCAAGAAATCTGTATCAGTAAGTACACATATAGGTAAAGAATTTTAAATATGTCTTTCACACAACGACAGATTGAAGGTAGATTTAAAAAGTAGTAGAATCAACTATAATATTGTACAGAACGCTGTAAGCCATAGGTCTTAACACAACTAACTAATTGATTGTACCCGTTGTGGAAGCAAAAACTATACACAGGACAATGTTAGCTAATGTTCTCTTATCTTCTATCTTTTGTTATTAAATCCCTAATGACCTCATTAAATGCTAATTGCATACACTACTTTGTGAAAAGTAATAACTGACTCATTCAGCTGATTAAATAATTATGTCTTTAAACTTAATGCAAAAAAATAGAAATGTGCCCTATTTCAGGATGTTTTTATCTCCCTTCTTCGGCAAAAATCCCAAAACAAAGTAAATTATGTACATCATTGAACAATTGCCAGTTACCATACACAAATTTACAGTGACCAAGTCAATAAAAAACAGGAAATGTGCCCTATTTCAGGGTGTTTGTATCTTCCTTCTACAGGGAAAAATCCTATAATAGAATAGCCCACGTAAACCGCCGAACAGTTTCGCTTTACCTTATCAAAAATTACGATAATCGAGCCAGCCAATTTTGGGTGATGGATGTTAACACACACACATGATGGGTCATCTTTATAGTAAGATACTTAAAGGTGCTGTTCAGAATAAAATATTTTATTTTATGAATTTGGAAATATGATAAACCTAAACACTAAAACACACTAGGAGTTTTGTCAACAATAATAGACTTAAGGGAAGCAGACACTTCATTAGACTTACCTATGAAACATTGGTTTTCAGTCGAAGCTCAATTTTTTTCCATATTTCTAACCAAAAATAAAAAGTTTTGGAAAGTTTTATTATCTACCTGTTCAAAATTCGGTTTCATCCAGGTTTTAACGTTTTCTTCTAAGTATTGTTGAGCTTGTTCGGCAATAGGGGACGATATGTTTTCCGTAAACTTCCCAAGAGATGTTGTAGCTGGATTCTGGGAACTTATGTTCCGTGTGCGACGTGACATTCTGCCAAAAAATAAATAAATAGATAAATGTATGTTTGCCAATTTATCCGAAAACGGTTATTTTACTGGATCGTCTGTTGTTATAGAATACACAAGACTCTAGCATGTGCATCGACCACAATAAGAGTATTTTCTACATATAAGCATAATGAACTGAAAACAGAGCGAATTGATAGATAGTCTTCCAATCCTTTATCACGAGACAGAAAGAATGATGGGCTCTATTATGTATAATAACATTCCAACTACATGTGAGTCCCAAGTCAGTTAAGTACCTCATAAATTATGATAATATTATATTACTAAGGCGAAGAAAGATATATGCTTTCATGGCGTGCCTTCACAAAAATTTTGTTTGTTTTGGCAGTGTTGTAGTGATCGGTACATCAGAGCCTATTAAAGTTTAGACAAGTAGGATAGATGAACACTTCGTCAGCTAAAGGTAATGGCGGTTTCAGCATTAGCGAAACAAATATATGAGTGAATTTTTCTAGTGATCTGTACATCAGAGCCTATTAAAGTTTAGACAAGTAGGATAGATGAACACTTCGTCAGCTAAAGGTAATGGCGGTTTCAGCATTAGCGAAACAAATATATGAGTGAATTTTTCTAGTGATCGATAAAGATTTGAATGGAGCCACTGATCAGCATTTAACATTGAAATCTCAAACAACTGAAATACAGACAAAAGAAGAAAGTAAGTTAGCTTGTTCTCATCGCTAGAACTACACCAGTAAATTGTAACTCACATGATTTAGCCTAATACAGAGATTAAGCTCAAATATCCACCAAGTAATCCAAGAGGTAACTCTATGCAAGAACGTTTTTTATACAGATTTATTCCTGTGAAATTAATCATATCCGTGTAAAAGAAATATTTGGTTACATAGTACACAGAAATATGACAGGCTATATTATGAAGTTAGATGTAAAAAAAACACTGATTGTGTTGAGAGAGGTGAGAAAGTGTCCGGCTTTTTGTCAGTCCCTAAGGAATTAGGGGATTACAGTACTCTAAGTCATTAGAACGTTATCGGAGTGGGCGACCGCCTTTCTAAGTTCAGCATTATGGTGACTAAATCTGTGGTTGCGAAACGTTATAGTCCATTATACATGAAAAAGACGGAAGGTTAAAATAATAGAATATCAGAGACAGGAGCTCAACAAAGGAAACAAAAAGAAGACCGGTAGATGTGAGAGAGAACCAGTAAACCGAGAGAGGCGATGGAATAACGTAATATTCTGCTAGTAAGAAACAAAATCCATTTCTAAATCTATGTGTTATTGATTATGGTAATAAACAGCAATTTGTTATGTTTACGTTGGTATGAGTCAACTCCTGATAGGAATATATACAACCTAAATGCAGTTTACAAACATAAGAAGGGAAACCTAAGTGCAAGTATAGCACGAACGTAACAAAATGGTGTCAAAGCGACAGGATATGATAAGCAATGTACATTTCTGGCTTTTTATATTGTTTTCTGTATGTATTATATTAACTAGTTGGGAAGGACCAATAAAAACACACATAACAAGCTTAATTTAGATATGTTTTTCTTTTAACCCCTAGTGGCGAATCAATGAATTAAAACAAAATTATTTTTCTTCAAAAGTCCACTTAGAAACGTTTAAGTCAAATCTACTGATGAATAACAACTGTATATATTTGAACAAATTAATGATGTCAGCTGTTTTTTGTACTAAGAGTTATCGCCCAAATAAACATTTCAGAGCTATATTTTTAAACAACTCGTGACATGTCTTTATGAATATATTTTATTTAGTGCTTCCTGTGATGATATAATTACATTTAGTATGGAGAGTGTCTCAGCTAAAATAAAACCTACATGAACCATTTGGAACTGATTGAAGAGCTTGTATTGAAGTAACAACATTTCTGAGCGAAACACGCCCAATAGAATGCCAAATGGGTAGATGACAGTTCGTATGATGTGTTGACAAGTTATATTCGAGCAAAAAAGATGCTTTAAGACACATTAGATTACCATATCTATAAACAAGAATATTGGTTATCTCCACTAGGTGAGCTAAACTACCTAAAAGTCAATACTCTTGAGTGAATAAGTTATCTATTACTTTTTTTATTAGGCGGATAAGAATATTTAGCATTGACCTCTTTGAGTAAAATTATCTAACAGTGTCTTCCCTTGGGTCATTAAGACTATCTGTCTGTGTCTTCTGCTGGGTCAGTAAGACTTTCTAGCAGTGCCTTCCAGGGGATCATTAGGACTATCTAGCAGTATCTTCCACTGGGTCAGTAAGACTATTTAGCACTGCGTCAGTAACGGTATTTAGTATCGTCTTCTGCTGGGTCAGTAAGACTATCTAGCACTGGGTCAGTAACGATATTTAGTATCGTCGTCTGCTGGGTCAGTAAGACTATCTAGCAGTGATTTCCATTTGGTAAGTAAGACTATTTAGCAGTGACTTCCGTTTGATAAGTAAGACCTATCTAATTATGAGTTCAAACAAGCCAATGAGACTTTATCGAATACATTAATTAAAATAAAAAAAACAATACAATTCATGTTTACTTACATAAGAGAAAATGCCCTATTTGTACACCCGTATTCATGTAACCCAGAAACTAATTTGCTGATGAAAAAACGAACATCTGTATTAAATTTATATAAAATTACTTCATCGTCTAATTAAGAGGCTTATCTTATTTTAACAATGAATTCAAATAACATTTATTAATTGAGAGTTAAGCCCAAAAATGCCAAAGTACGCTGTCTTGAATATAATGTGTCTTGATTATTTTTAAAGTTGATCTTCTTTTTCTTAAATTGCATAATGAATTATTAATTCATAAGAAAATACTTAAATTAGATTGGAAATAATAGTTTAACACTAAAGAGGCAATAGTAAAAGTTCTTTATCATTTTATTGACTTATCAAATAGCTGAAGAGAATAATAAATGGCTAAGTGCCTGAAGTGTACATTTGCTTTAATCTTTATGTTTCAATGTTCTCGCCAACATTCCGTTTAGCTAAGGTTGATGTTTTTTTATATGTTATAATAGTAATAACAAGGAATTATAGTAATTAACTCAAACGAGAATGCTACTCCTCAGATTATAATATCTATATATGTACCGTTCAGTTGAAATTTAATAAGCATTACGTTTGATGTTTCAGCGCTTTTACTTAATTTAAAATGCAAATACAAACAGATACAAGAAATGATCAGATGCAGCCTTTGTTACAGTACTGGATCTTTGAGTTGAAATAATAATAATAGGTCTATGTGATTGTAAGTATGACTATAGTTGAAAAGAAACATATTTGAGAGCGACATTAAAACAATTATTCAAAAACAATTTATACTAATACATAGGTATTGAGGTTATCCTGTGGTTGATGTCTGTAATTCACTTAAAACTACTTAGTGTTCAAACTGTATATTTCTGTTGTGTATACTTTAATTTTAACAACAATACTGCAATACGAAATGTTCCCTCGAAAGTGCAGCCTTGTGATTGCTCAAAAGTATTATTTCAGATTAAACTACCATAATACCATTTAACAGTGAAGTTTGTGTTCTGAAATGTGTTAATATATAACTTTAGGTGTTTTTAGGTTGAAACTCCTCTACGTACTTTTGATATACGTATTAAAACACGAGAAAAATGTGAAAATCTGAACAATTTTGATACATCATACACTTATGGGCTTTCATGTAGAGTGCACCAAACATGGCCACCAAATAAAAGAAGAAAATACACCAGTCTACAGTGCAGGCAATACACCATTCTATAGTGCAGGCAATACACCACTCTATAATGCAGGCAATACACCATTCTATTGTGGAGGTTTCATAAAGTTTGTAAAGATGTTGTTTAACGTTTCAAAGAAAATTAGATTCCCTAAAAGTAAACAGTTCTATGGAAGTTAAGATATTTGTACTTACAAATATTCACCATTATTATATACTAAAGCTATCACGTTCACATTCTCTGAGACTGAATGGTACTTGGTTCTTTAGTTATAAATTCTACAGTCCAAAAAACTGACAGATTCCCATATATTTTATTGTCTGTTTCACATCCCAAGAGATTAGCGAAACCCGGATGTTTCGCTACCAGTTTCTCGGGCTAAAATATTGAGAGATTTCCGGATATTTCGCTACCTATACATCAGTCCGAAAGATTGACAAATCCCTGGAATTTCGTTATCTATGTCTCTTCTTATGAGTTTAGTAATTTATTGTGTTACCTATGCCTTTGCTTAAGAATTTGGTAGTACTCTGTATATACTGTTATCTGTAACTCAGTCCAAAAGGTTAACAAATCTCTGGATATTTCACCAACCATATCTTAACTCAAGCGGTTCACAGAACTTTGGATAAAGTTATCTCTATTAATCCTACCTAAATTATGTGAATAATCTGGCGCGATTAAGTTTATTGTAGCATTACCAATACTTATAGAGATAGTTACAGTGGTATGCTAAATTACAATAAGTGAGCAAAACTATACGTATTTTAAAAATACGTATCCCAAGAGTTGGCGGTGGGCGGTGAAGACTAGTAGCCTTCCCTCTAGTCTTACTCTGCTAAATTAGGGACGGCTAGCATAGATAGCCCTCGTGTAGCTTTGCGCGAAATTCAAAACAAACAAACATACGTTTAAAATATGTATATAAATTAAATAAAACTTTCACATATGTCTTTAATTTTTCTCCTATTTTTTTACCTTTTTTTAGATTACTCACATCACTTACATATCAGTATCGATGATCATGTTCGAAAAAATACGGACATGGTCCAAGGTCAAACAACATCAATCTTACTTATCCTATTTGAATGACTAAAATGTTTTGGGTAACAAGAAATAACCAATTTTACAAGAACTTTTACAAACATATATAACAAATGGATTTGGTTTGGTTATTGTAAAGCGCAAAACTACACAATGGGCTATCTGTTCTCGGCCCACCATGAGTATCGAGACCCGATTTTTAGCGTAGTTTGCAACTTATCACTACGCCACTGATGGTGGTGGTGGTGGGGGCTAACAAAGTGTATTCAGGAAAAGTGCACTATGATTAAAAAACCTGCTACATTTTAAGAATTTGATATGCATAGGTATGCTGTGAGAAAACAATCTTATTAACAGTTATGTTATAGTAAGATCTATCTTCCATAATATCGTAAACAATGCTTAATTTCTAAAATCACAAACAAAATAACTTAGCATTAATTTCGAAGAAGTAAAAGTGAAATCGAGATCTACTGAATTAGAAAATATATTAACTTTCCACAAACAAAACTTATCATTTCATCTTAATACGATCCACAGCACAGATGGTTTATTGTGTAGCTTTATGCTTAACTACAAACAAAACGATCCAAGACAATGTAAGCCATGTAATTTGTGCATAATTAGTTTTACTTTTTTAAACCCATGTCTGTTAATATGCCTAATAAAAACTTTGAATTTAATTCAATAAAGAACCATCTGAATATTTAACAAAGTTCTATAATATTGTCTAAATGTTCGCAGTAATAAACAAAAATCCTGAAATAGAGAGACGTTCCAGAAGTTTTAAAATATTCTCACATAGAGAAACGTTCCAGAAGTTTTAAAATATTCTCACATAGAGAAAAGTTCCAGAAGTTTTAAAATATTCTCACATAGAGAAACGTTCCAGAAGTTTTAAAATATTCTCACATAGAGAAACGTGCCAGAAGTTTTAAAATATTCTAACATAGAGAAACGTTCCAGAAGTTTTAAAATATTCTCACATATAGAAACGTTCCAGAAGTTTTAAAATATTCTCACATAGAGAAACGTTCCAGAAGTTTTAAAATATTCTCACATAGAGAAACGTTCCAGAAGTTTTAAAATATTCTCACATCACAAATTTCACGCTGTATATACGAAAATCCTTGACTTCATTACATTTAAGATCAATATTCTTGTTGCCTTATAACAACAATCTGTTACACAGAAAATGTTGGCTAGAAGAGGCTTGAAACAAGAAATGGGTGATAAAATAACAATTGGTTTGCTTCTCGAAATATACGTTGTTTTAGCTATTTGCTTAAACTTTGTTTTCCAAATGACGATTATGAAACTAGTTAAAATACCTACTCATAACGTTTAGTAACCCCCGTAACGTTTGTTACCATGGTAATAAAAAACATCTTGATTTCTTTTTATTAACAGTGTATTGATTGTTTCTTAAACAAAGTCAATAAACCTGATGCTGGTTTGCCCTAAAAATGTATAGTCTTATTAATGCCTTTCCACTGAAATAAATATACACTAAATTCGTTGTTCGTATTCAAAAATAAATACTTAAAGCAAAGAAGAAAACAATGAAAGATCGACTCTTATTATGTTTACGTTATTATAGGATGTTTTCTTTTCTTAATGTTCTTAATCTTCCCTTGCTGGATTTTATATTTAACCTTAAACAACTCCGTCTCTTAAAGTATATATATTCAAATTATGAACTTCTGTGTATTATATTTTTTAGTTTTGTTTGCTTTTTTCCTATAACTAACTCATTTGAAAATAGAATTTCGTAATAAGAAATCATTTTTGTCTCCAGTGTCCATTAATATCGGTTGTATATTGATTGGTTTACTATCAGATTGTAGAGCACAGTGGAATACACGCAGTAATAAAATTATCTTAAATTATCTATCTGTATCTGTTTTCTTTCATATACAACCATTGTATCTAATAATACACATATATGATACAATCATGCTTTTCAATACTTAGATTTTCTGAAACGAGTGAAGGTTTCAATACACAGTGTCTATGAAACGAGTGTAAGTTTCATTACATGATGTCTGTGAAACAACTGTAAGTTTCATTTCTAGGCATCTGTGAAACGAGTGTAAGTTCCATTTCACGGGGTCTGTGAAGGATGTAAACATTATTAGGCTGTATCTGCTCAGAGAGTGAAAAACTCATTACGAATTATATTTAAAGAATGTCAGTCTCATAACATTATCCATTGAGGGATTATAATTATCTTTAAAGAATGTCAGTCTCATAACATTATCCACTGAAGGATTATAATTATCTTTAAAGAATGTCAGTCTCATAACATTATCTATTGAG
>NW_013665834.1:550972-555219 GCF_000517525.1 Limulus polyphemus | reverse complement strand
AATGTCAGTCTCATAACATTATCTATTGAGGGATTATAATTATCTTTAAAGAATGTCAGTCTCATAACATTATCCATTGAGGGATTATAATTATCTTTAAAATAATTTTGTGAAGAGCGCATTCACCAGTAAAAGATGTCAATGTGGATCGTACTGATTCCTAACCAAACTAAATCAATGATTAATGTGTTCCCCATTAAACAGCGTCTGTGAAAAATGTCAGTTTTATTAATGCTGATTGTAGTTAACATGACTTTCACAACACAGTATCTGCCAAAAGAAATTACTCTTGTTAAATGTCTTCTGGGAAAACAGAGTATGTATTTTTTATACTTTGTCTGTAAAGACAATTTTAGAATTCATTGCAGTAATACATCCTTCATGAACAAATTACTAATTATTAAAAGCTCTTCGTGAAGAGAGTGTAAGTTTAAATACACGCTGCCAGCGAAGAGGAGGAACGCCTCGTTACACACAGTATGTGAGGAGTATAAGATCAATAAACGTTGTATAGGAAAAGAATGTACGCTCCATTACAAGCTTATTGTGAGAATGTTTGTGAATCATGAATTTGTTTTCTATTAAAGGCATATTCATCATAATACTTACTTTGAGGAAATATTGTAAATTTCATGATACATCATATCTCAAAGGAATTACGAATTATGGGGCGTTGTCAGGGAAAGAATGCGTATCATTACACATTCATAAGATCGATTGTGTACTATTACACGTTAGAATTGAGAAAGTGTGTATCATTACACGCTCTATGAGAATGTTTATTTTTATATTTTGTCTGTTAGCAGTTTTCTGTCACAAACTACTAAAACAGCCAAGTGTTTTTATTTTGTTAAAGTTGGTCAGTTATTTCTAAATTCAGTAAAATATTATTGTCGTTTTTCTTTGTGCCAAACACACAGCATATAGATTGGAAAGTTGAGCTATATAGGTTTGTAAAATATGTTAGTTATAAGAAAACAAAAGTAACACTCTGTGGATAATTTTATTCCATCATTTTCTAGTAATTTAAAACAACCATGTAAAAATACGCTAATTATTGAGTGTAAAAAATATTATAGCACAATATTTTTTTTTTCATCAATCGTGTAACGAGTATCACATGACAAGTAGCGTACCTCTCTTGTAGTGCAGATTCGTTACAATCACGTTCATCCTGATGTATTTCCTCTAACGCTACAGGAAGGGTGTGCTCAGTAACGGACAATTAATGTGAATTATCACTCTAAGCCTCACTTAAAGTAACAAGATAAATTATTCACGTACCTGCTGTTTGTCTGTAGCAGCAAGACTCTCCAGTAATGAAATTTATATACTCACACAGTATCGTTTTAATGTCTCTTGCAACAATTATCAAAGTAGTGGAGACCCGACAAGGAGATAAGCGTTTTGCTCTTGTCACAGCCAGCGTAAGAATTAACATATTCTGTAAGATAACAAGATACTTTTAAAGCCCAACACGTTTAGTTTTTAAGGCCTTGTTGTGCGGTTATTTTCAGAGTATCATTCAATGTGCTAATGTAAAAGCACATTTGTTTTCTGTAATACATTCCACACTATTCACACTTTCGGGGAGTGTAAGGAAACACATAGAGATTAGCTTTAACTGAGAAAAATACTAATGATATAAGCAGCACTGAAAAGCTGTATTTAAACCATTATAGAGACGAAAACATATTAGTTATATCCCCCCCCCATCTGAATGAAACTATTTCAATCTCAAAACTTCAATTATAGTCCTTTATAAAAAATATCACTTTGACCAAAACATCTGTATACCATATTGCAATTTTATATATAGAATAGTTTCATTGTTTCTAGACCAATGAAATAATACTGCACAATAACATATATATAATAACAAAATAACTACCAATAAAATCTCCTTACAAAACTTAAGCCTAATGGGCTGAAATCAAAACACGCTTGTAAGAGTATAGGGCCAACATAGGCCCAGATACGAGTTGAAAGCTATGATTGATATGGAGTTTATTAACATTAGCCATCTTTAGCTTGTTTGTATTTAGTCATTTCATTGAACCTACTCAGCCTTACTTGTAGCTCATATCGACCTGACTGTGTTTTGAATCGAATTTGTTTCCGGCATAGCTATTTCATTTGACTCTGCTCAGTCTTATTGTTATGTTAGACAAACTTTTCTTTAAACAGGAGTGATGGTCATTATTGTTTAATTAGCTTGGAGTTAAAATACATGTAACAATCAACAATCTCATTTTGTTACATGAGCTGATTTTGTGGTGAATATAGTATTCTATGTATTATTTAGTTCTATTTTGTTGTTCGAAACTCTTATATCAAATTTTATTGCTTCGTGATTTCAATTGAAAACACATATTCACAAGTTTAACACAGTTCTAAATATCACTGTGCTAACTGATATAATTGTTGCACCCATTTGAGTTACCCTCCGACATATTTGTATTTTGCCGCCGATCATTGGTAAAAACCACGTAGTGTTGAGGGTTGTGTAAATACTTCTACATTAAATGATTCTCAGAAAGTTTTATTGTAGTTTTCATCTATATAAATTTACAGTGTCATATGATAAAATATTGATGTTGCATAATAAAACAGGTGACACTGAATGAGCCACAAGAAAGACGGGCAACAGGGCGTGCGCTCCAGTTTATGTACATAAAATAGAAGGTAATAAGTTGAACAAAGAATGTTGAATCATATGAGTAAGTCTCCCTTTTTTAAAAAAAATACTAGGTGTTACCCTAAAAACATAAAATTATCATATAAAGATTGAAACGGATCGAATAGACATATTTGTAATGACGCTAACAAACACACGAACTCTAGAAATAGAAACAATGAACCACTGAAAGTTTGAAACTGTTTTTAAAGTAAGTACGCTCATGCCTTAACAATATACTCACTCGTGTGTGTGTATATGTACACCAAAACTTTTCAAATAATAGAAAACGTAAGAGAGTATTATGTTTCATTATTATATGGTTAAGTTATGAATCCAAAGAAGTACACAAAACTTGAGGTTTGAAATAAGTACAACCTCAGCAATCGATACAATAAATCGTATTATTATAATTAGTATAAATAGCAAACATGGAAATACTAAATCCATAAAAATATCTGCAAAGAAAATGTGTACTATCGTTTTAGAAATAACAACTTGCTTAGCGTTTGTTTGTACGGTTGTATATTTCGATTATATATAAAAAATATATTTAAACTTCCATTTCAAACAATTACCATCTTCTCAGTCCCCAATATTTTAAATATATTTTATTTCAAATAATGTTATAGACAGTAGAAAAAAATGCATAACAAAAAAAATCAATCGTTAGTAAAGAAAATCGTTAGCCGATGTCTCAATGGTTCACCTGATTAACTTCTCGAAACGGCTAGTTCTGCAACGTTTTTTTTTCTTCTCAGAACTCCAATCTTCAGGTTCAGGTGGGTCCTACAACGCTATTCCCAAGAAGGTAAAGAAAAGTTTGGTAGACGAAGTTGTGGAGGATCCAGTCCAGTCGAGAGCACTGTTCCACTGCAGGTGGTTCGCTCAAAACAACTTGCTTCTCAAGTGGCACATAATGTTATATACAACCACGAACTTCGCGGCTTTCCTAAATAAATTACCAGATAGGCTGGAAAGAAACATTTCACGTGTAAAGTTTTAGGATACATCAAGTTGTGCATTTTTCTCGCTCATCATTATCATATTTATATTAGTGTTTGCACAATAAAATTTTAATGTTAAAATATGGCAACGTGTTACATGCTAAACTTTTATCACATTAATGCCAGAGCGTCAAGATCTGTATGTATTTGCTTAATGCTGTTTTTTGTTCATCTTCCGTGCTTTCGTAACTGACGTCTAAATTATGCACAAACACGCGCAAATTTCATGTATGATAGATGAAAGTCCTTTGCTTCAACACAGTACAATATTTCATCCTCACCGTCACAAACAACCGCACCCAACAACAGTCTCTCCACACTGGCAAGCAAGTGAAGACGAGAAAGTACTGTAGCTCGAGCTTGTCTTTTCACGCTAGTTGGTTGTTGTTCTGCGCATGATCAATGAAAAACGTTCTATAAAATAATACCACCCGTTGCACTCAACAGTTAGGAATTCTTACTTTTGTAGTATAAAGTATTTCTTATATGGTTACATAATGTTAATTCCTAATGTTACCAACTGCAATTAGATATAAAAGAAAAAAAAAAAAAAAAAAAAAAAA